>NC_030431.2:10498082-10798082 GCF_001660625.3 Ictalurus punctatus | reverse complement strand
TACAGGTATTCAGGGGCTTTATTGAAGGAAAGTTGGATTTTGCTCCTACCTACAAATATGACCTCTTTTCTGATGACTATGACACGAGTGAGAAATGCCGCACACCCGCATGGACCGACCGTGTGCTCTGGAAGAGGAGAAAGTGGGACTTTCAGAAAACTGGTAGGATGGGATGCCGTTTATATTTTAGCTTCTTGCCCTTGTATTTTCAGGTTGAAGCAGTCCAAACTCATATGTGTGTGTGTGTGTGTGTGTGTGTGTGTGTGTAGCTGAGGAGTTGGATCTGAATGTAGTAGGAGCTCCAGTAGTTGAGGAAGATCAGCACCCGTGGAGCCCTGGTGAGCTAAAGTACTACAGCAGAGCTGAGCTCAAGACCTCAGACCACAGGTACAGAAAACACCAAACCCCTTATATTTATGTGTAAAACTGTATGAGGCACCAAATGCCTTATGTCAAGGATTCTAAATGTTATTTAAAGCATTAACAATGTTTTGGGGGGTTTTGTGCATGTGTGTATTAAAAATATATCCATGCGTATTCTTAGCATATGCTACACTGGTGCTTTTTATTCTGTGGATATATAATGTAATTTAATATGCTTTTTTCATTCATTGTTTACTATTTACCTAAACGTCTGTTAAAACCATTTAGAAAGATTCAATCCTTACATGTTTTTGAGTGTGGAAAAGAATAAATGACAGTGGGTACATTTTGCTGAATCTGTTCTCTGATACTGTCGAAAATGGTTTCCAAGATTAAGTTTAATCTGTGTCTAGAAAAGCATTCGTAAGTGATTTTTAGTGTTGGTCTATATTGTGTCCGTCTCTTCCAGGCCGGTGGTGGCCATCATCGATGTGGATATTCTCGAAGTGGATCCAGAAGCGCGTCATCAGGTGTACAAAGACGTGATCGCCCTGCAAGGTCCACCTGACGGCACTGTCTTAGTCTCTCTGTGCACTTCAGGGCCTGATGACTACTTCGATGATGCTCTGATAGATGAACTGCTGGACAAGTTTGCTAACTTTGGCGAGGTCATTCTGATCAGGTAAAGGTTTTGTTAAGGTGTGATTCTAGCTAATAATATTATGGTACTTGTGATATGCTTCTGAGCAAGGTATTTACTGCCAGTTTTTTTGTTTTGTTTTGTTTTTTAAGAAACTTGTTAATCTATAATAAGTATTTTGGCGATTATTATAAAGTGGAATTCTTACTTAGTAAATGGAGCCATAATCCTCTTTTTCATGAAGCCTTATTTTCTTTCATTTCTAAAAACAGGTTTGTAGAGGAAAAGATGTGGGTGACATTTTTGGAAGGGTACTCTGCACTGGCTGCACTTTCACTGAGTGCCTCCACTGTAAGTAACAGGATTTTAATTGTGTAGTTGAATCTACAGTTGCTATTTGGGAAATTGTAATTGCAATGACACTCAACGTTTCTGAGTTTAATACCTTAAAAACAAAATGTGAAACTGGGGGAAGTAGAACCACAAAGCACTGAACGATATAGACAGATTATCATACAGTAAGAACCATCAACTCGCTGCAGAGCAATTAAAATGAAATGTGATTTGTTATGCTACTGTGATTGCAGTCTTCATTGAAAATAATTTTCTGATTTAAAAAAACAAAATTTTTTTTTATATTATATGCACTGCACATTTCAGCATTGTAGGTATTCGGTGCAACAGTATCACAGACTAGGAATTGTTTACCAAGACAGATTTACTTATATATAACCTTTCTCACTGTTTATTGAGGTTTTGGGGAAAACCATAGACATCCGTCTGAAGAGCAGCGGCTGGATCAAGAGTCTGGAAGAGGAGATGAGTGTGGAGAGGATCTGTGGCAGCATCCCCACTTCCGCCAGCTCCACACTGCTCGCCGAGGACAACGACATGGGAGACGAGTTTGACATGGAGGGTATGTCGGGTTATGATCACGGCTTTTTATAAAACCATAAAGCCAGAAGCAGTGGGTTTAAGTAATCCGAAATCATCTTTGACCCTGATGTGTTTTGAAGGCGATGTGGATGAGGAGGTGGAGAATATTCTTCCTCAGCACCTGCAGCCTGGGGCTGGTGTGGATGTGGGTATTTCCCCAGCACCCTCTCCCCGCTCCAGCCCGTGCCCCTCGCCAACTCACGGAGAGCCCGCAGCCCCCTGCAGGCCAAGCAGAGCTCCACCACGCACAGCCGGACCCCCACAAGGTAGAAACCCTGTGCTGAATTGCTGCTCACATTTTCCCTATACATTTACTTTGTTTATATTTTATGATGAAATATGCAGAACTAAAAGGGTAATGAATTTAAGATGTTTTTTTTTTTTAAATTGCATTTAATTATTGCATTTCCACTGACATAATTGATTTATTTTCTTCGAAATCTTGTGATCAGTGTTTTTTTATTTGATTTTTTCACTGTGGCTGAAAGGTGGTCTCAGTCTGATCACATGTAGGAGGGAACAGGCAGGTAAAGAGTGAAGCTGTTAGAGGTGCCACAGATATGTTGAATATGTGTTTATTGTGTCTATTTCGTGCTGCGTGTTACGCCAAAGCTGATGAATGTATGTATGTAATATATTAATTATGATCCCAATATTGATGGTGGTTATGATTAACTTTTTCTTTTAGTTACTCCTTTGGATTATCAGGTGCTAGGAGCTTCTGCATCACAGGGACTGGAACCAAAACGCCCACCTCCCCCACGACCCAATGCTCCCCCTGCCAGACCGGCACCTCCACAGCGCCCACCACCTCCCTCAGGTAAAGCAAGCTGACCTAACTTATTTTTTTAAGAATATAAATATTACATCTTTCATTCTCTAGCACAATCTTTGGTCTAATGTAAGTAGCTTGTGTTTGTGGAGTGTTACTACAAAGGAATTATCAGATAATATGGATTGTTTTTTGTATTAACTGGGTAAATGTGCACTTGTTGGTCTCTGTTATCAAATTCCCTTTGTATTATTACCATTTTGGAACTATTCAGTTTCTGGCTGTTTTTTTTTTCTTCTTTGTTTGTTTGAAGAGAATCTAAACCTACTTGATTTGAGTGATAACGAAGGTAATTACAAGAAAAAAAATTTAGTTATCTTTTATATAGCTCCTCTCTATTCATTGACTTTTGTGTGTTATTAACACACTAGAAATGAAGAGTTCATGCACTCTTGGCTAGAATTAGCCTAGGTTTTATACAACAAATGTTATCTTTTTGTATTTCGAGATCAGTTATGTTTGTGCATGACCTCTCAGTTCTGTTGTGAGTGCTTAGATCTTAGATGAGGTGTGATGTAGCAATAGATATCTGCTTCAGACAAAAAAAAATTCAATCAGACATACATGGATACTAACATTGTAATCCATCTGTAGCACTATCTATGTAGTGCTAAAAAGATCCATATCTGTATTTAAACCCAAAGTGGTCTAAACGGGAAGCATTTTTCCCCCACTTAATTACTAATTAATTAAGTATGAACCCTACCACTATTGTCCTGTGAACAGTGGAAGACACTTTCAGCATTGTGTGAGATCTGGCTCTGACAGTTCCTCAACATCAGCGACATCACTGGAGTTCACAACTGGTTTCAAGTAGAAATGTGCATACAGTAGGGCTTTTGTTTTTTTGTTTTTTTTTAAATCCTGCTCATGCAGTTAGTTTGCACCTGCCTGTGATATTGTCTAATTCATTTAATTGTTTCTAGTTCCTAAACGATTAACAAACTCAATTTAAACCGCTACAACCCTGACCAGGCAGTTACTAAAGATGCTGTAATTGCATCGAGCAGCACCACACTTTCATGTTCTATGTGGTCTTTGTCTAGGAGCTTCATATATGACCACTCGCTTGCACTCACATGAAAAGTATACGTTTTGACTTTTTTTCTGTGTACAGTACTATCCTCGTCTCAACCAGATACCCTGTGAACCTTAAAAAAAAAAAAAAAAAACACGAATAGTGCACCTCCTATGTCTACCTGTGTTTGTTTGTATCTGTTTATTCCAAATAATGTATTCATATATAGGGTAGTTTCTCAGGAAGAGCCATTATATAGATTTTAATTATTGTAAATATGTGCAGTTTGTATACATAGTATTATAAATGTATAACATTTAAGAATTTGATGGATACACTGAAAATGAGACTAATAGTAGATCACTTACTCCTCCATGCTGCGAAGGACAAAAAAGCCCTGCTTTACCCAGATCAGATGTTGCTGGTAAGTACGCACACAGAGATTAAATGTATAAATTTGACTACATTCAGTGAAAGCATTCAGATCTCAATGCCATGATCAATGACTAGTCCTCCAAGGCACTGGAATGGAGAGAGTTTTTGGGAAGTTAGCCAGTCTTCACCTGTTGGTCATTTAAGTTGCGTGGGAAAGGGAGTATGCTCTTGCATGTGAGAATAGTACAGGGATTTGGCCAGAGAGCTGGGCCTGGCAGCACTGTTTGACCCCCTGTTGACCAGGAAGAGGTGAGTCAGGGAGGAAAGGTGGAGGGTGGAGGAGATTGCTGTGGGATGAGAGCACTGCAGCAATTTCTGCATACAAAAAAAACTTTCAAACAGGTCAGAATTTTTTTTTTTTGAAGGAACAGGGTTAGATAGCAGGAGGGTGCTGAAGCTAAATCCGCAGATGGTATTAGCAGTGTAATGAAAAAAATGTTTTGTTTTGAGGATGACCGACGGCACTTTTAAGTGTAAGAATGATTCCTGCTGTTTTTCAGGACGAGGCCAGTCTACTGGAGCCCCAAGCGGTTCAAGACCGGTGGGTAGACATTGAAGAAGACTATATAAAAGAACTTACTGATGATCTAGAAATTGAGAAGTTTTAGCCAGACCAGATGTATCCACCTCAATAAAATCAGTCTAAAGTCATGAAAAATATTATTTCAGAACATCCCTGCTAGGGCAGGTGTTATCAGTGTGCCACCACAAGCCAGACCCCCACCTCCTGCCCACCCCGGAGCTCCAAGACCCATAGCTGAGGTTCACCCAGGAGCCCCCCGAACTACTCCAGATAACCACCCTGGAGCCCCGAGACCTGTCCCAGATGCACCAAAAAAACCAGCAGAACTCCCTCTGGGTAAGTGAACAATCGCAGCACACAAAAAAAGGCTACTAAACTGCAAAATATTGCAGATTTGAGATAAAAAATATTGCTATCTTTTTATTCAGATTAATATTCTGACCACTCTGTTGTTAAACCTGCTGCTTCTAGCTATAAACTGCTTCTAAATTAAAATATCACCTCTCGTTTAAGGATCTAGAGTTCCCTCATGCCTGTCTTGCCTATAGTTAGTTATAAATAATGCTTCTAGATTGGCACTCAAAAAAGAAAGAAAGAAAGACAATATTTCTCTTTACTTGATTCCAGTTTACTTTATATTTTCAGATTTTTATTGGCACTGCTTAATATTTATAGTGTTTTTAGTCCTCATTGCATCACTTAGCTCATTACGTTTTAGGTTCTACAACTACCTGTCCATTTTGCAGTCCAGTTAAAGTTTAAGGGTGATTGGTACGTTCTCTGTTGCTGGCAAAAGAACTTTTTAATTAGGTCTTTCCCTGTTATTGAAGCTTTGTATTCCTGTCTTAAGACCCATCTTTGTCTTTAGCCTACAAGTCTTTACTTTATAAGTGTATCACTTGTTCATGAAAATGAAGGGGGGGGGACCTTCCTTCAGGATATCCATTGTAGTGAGACTGACGGGCCTGTTTTCTTTTATGTCCTACAGCACCTCCTCCCTCATTGCCTGGCCCTATGAGGCCTCAGATGGTGTCTCCAATGCAGCCTCAGTCCACGTCCCCCATTCGGCCACCTATACAGTCCCAGCTGCCCCCGCCCATGGTACCTACGCTTCCCGCACCTATGGTGCCAACAATGGCAACCCCTCTCCAGCCTCAGTCCACTGCGACAAGCACCGGAGCAGCTATGCCACCTCAGCCTGGCCTGGCATCACCCAAACCACCGCCCCGTAGCCGCTCCTCACATGCCCTGCCACCAGAGGCTTCTCCTGCTCCTGCTCCTGCTCCTGAGGCTCAGGTCAGTCTTGTCCTTTATATAATGCAATTCACATGGCTGTCATATGTCATAATAAAAGACTAGTAGTCGCAGGGGTGCAAATCTCTATACAACATCTAAGCTGTTTGTTAGCGTAAATGGTGTGATGTGTGTTTGACTCTCAGCTGTGTGTGTGAGGTAAACAGTGAGGATCCACCGAACTGCAGTTTGTCAAGAATGTGCTATATCTATTATTAGAGGTGATTATCAGTATAAATGAAAATTCATCTTCTTAATGAAGCATGAACATGAACAAGCAATGTTATGAAAACATAACATGAACGCACAGATGCTTATATGCACATTTGTAGTGTCTTGTTGATTTTATAATGAATAAAAAATAGATTTTATAAAGTCCAATTAAATGTACTATTAATTAGTTAATTAGATGGTAGAGTAAGATTACCCGAGAGAAGTTCAGCCATAGTTAGTCAAATCTGACTCACGGAAAAGAGACGGAATTCCCACCATCACTGGTGGGAGTTTTCAAGTGTTTCCATTTGTGCATCATCAGCTGGCTGCTATGAAATAGCATGCACTGCGTTGTACAGACCTTTTACATTTCTAAATGAAACCGCCACAGTCTTTTATATTTTGCTGTTTTTGTTTTGTTTTTTGGACTCCTCTCTCTCAAAGTTCATACATTCATCTTCACTAACTACATTATCCTGGTTAGGGTTGCAGTGAATCTGGAGCCTATCCTGGGAACACACTCCAGGTGGGAATAAACCCTGGAGGGTTCTTCAGTCCATCGCAGGACAACATGCGCACAACACATTCACACACTCATTCACAACTAGCATAGTCAGTCCAGTTTATTGGACTGGGAATGGGAGGAAACTGAGAATCCTGAGGATACACAGATACACAGATACAGGTGTGCAGGCAACCAATCAGAAATCTAGATCACAGAAGAAAGATGAAAAAGCACACAGCTTTTTCTAAAAAAGAAAAGAGCATGGTTTGCTCACATTTTTAAGGGTCGCAAATTCATGTTAAATTTAACAGACATTTAAAAGACTTTTTTACTTTTCTTTTTTTTTTTTGCCTTGCTATTATCTAATCAAGGACCCTATATGTTACAAGTGAAATCAGCTGGTGTGTTTTTTTTTCCATTAAAAAGAAAAAGGACTGTATTAACAGTGTTTAAGTGAATCACTTATGTGAGAACTGCCAGAAAACAGTTTTGGGCACAGCCCTATATGTTACAAAAGAAGCAGCGATGGCTGTGTTTTAGTGCATTACTTCCTGCAAGAGGTTTATGCATTCTTTCATTAAAACGCAGTAATGTCGTCGGTTAAGTGAACATGTCATCTGTAAATTCATGTTGATCATGCTGCTCTTTGCTTATGTTGACAGTAAACTTGTAGCTTCATGTCATTTTTATATGAATGAAACTAATGCATTTTTACATGTTTAATCAAATAGAATAAAAACACAAATTATTCAACACCTTATGATACTGATAGGCCTTCAGTACTGAGGCTGTTTTGGGCACTGGGACATTTTTATCCAAATATTCTGTTGTTCCCCAGCTTTTCTTATCTCTTACCCTTACTGTTTCTGTGATTCTCTGATTTCCTGCTTTTGTTGATGGGTGTGTGTGTGTGTGTGTGTCTTTATCTTTCTCTCCCTCAAGCAGGAGCAATCCTCAGGTTGAAAGGTATTTAATACTAGTTCTGGCCTCACAGCATTGCACATTGTGCTCACAGAACCATAGTCCTCTCTCCCAGTGTATACTCATATGTTGTAGTGACCTCCATGTTGTAGTTGTTTCTCCCCATTTTTTCATGTTTCAGTTTTTGTCAATTCCATTTCTAGGTGGTTTATTATTTTTGGTAGTATGTATGTGTTTGGGGAAAAAAACTTAACTTGAACCTTTTTGCAATGTGCAACTACAAAATTGTTATTAGTATTACCAGTTCAATAGGTAAACAATGAGTTTTACAAATGGTTCTACTGTTGGTCTACTGATCAGAAGGTTGCGAGTTCAAATCCCAGCACTGCCAAGCTGCCACTGTTGGGCCCTTGAGCATGGCCCTTAACTGTGAACTGCTCAGTTGTATAAAATTAGAAATGTAAGTCGCTCGGATAAGGGCTTCTGCCAAATACCATAAATGTAAATGGTTCAAGGAAAGTTTTAGTCTTTTGTCACCAGATTTTGTCTGTCAATGGTTTCAGTTGTCATTCTGAGCATCTTCTCAGTGAAACTTATTTATCTATTACACCAACGTAATCCATAAATCATAGTGTATATGAAGCTCTACTTTTTATTAAACAAAAGGAAAGTCTCGCAGACTAATCACATTCATGTGTTTAATGTAACTGTAATATAGGTGTATTGCTTATATTTACATCAATACTTTAGTCAGGTATGTTCATTTTGAGGCTTTTGCATTAACTAAGCCTATATTTTCCTGCTGAAAGTCAGTCTTGATTGGTTCTGTTGGTGTGTGTTTTCTCTCCAGATGAATGGAACAAATGGAATCCAAAGAGAAGCACAATTTACAATCGGCCCCTTTGACCCACTCACCTCTGACGTGTTCTCCTCCACTTCCTGGTTAAACAGCCAATCCCTGTCTAGTAGTTCTTCACTTTACAGCTCCTTCCACTCATCCACCAGTTCACGGTCTCTGAATTCCACTCCAGTTCCTCGGTTTCCCCAGTCTAACCCAAAGCTGACCCTCGACCCCACGCCAGCTTTGCTGGCCCCGCCCCCTCCTTTCCGCAGCCGCTCACAGGAAACCCTCCCAGTCTCCTCAAACCCCTTTTTGACTGGTATCCTATCTAGACCCAACAGCACCAACCCATTTACTGGCACCATGCCAGCATCACAGCATCGCTCACTCACACCCGACTTTGACGCCAAGCCAAGCCTCTACAGAGCCACATCCGACCTCAGTCACAGCTCAACTCTGCCTTCCTCCTTCTCCAGACCAACTCCAGCAGCTTTAGCTCCACCTCCACCTAAAGTCCAGCAGTGGGTGACCTTTGATGATGATTCAGACTTTCAAAGGTCAGGAAAAGCTCCAGCATCAACTGCAATGACGAAACCTCCACTGCTTCCTTTGTCCGCTAGCACTACATTCCAGCAGCCGCAAAGCAGCTCCTCCACCTCTGGGTTTGACTTTAACAGTAACTGGGCCTCCCTTTCCACACCCGTTTTGCCAACACTGCCTCCTCCTGTGCCAGGCAGGACTAACGCTAACGCAACCCCAAGAAACCCCCTGATCCCAGAGTTCATGGAAAGATAATATATATTGTAATGTTCTACTGATGTTGAGGTGTGTGGGGGGGACTGGAGAAATTCTTTATTTATGTTTGTGGTTAGTATACAAGTGTGCTGTTCAAGTCATGTCTCTCTGAAACTGATAAATCAGTCACTCAACCCAGAACCGGCCTAGATTAAATATGACGGTTCTGGTGTTTCTATCTGTACACGTATTTAGAAATCCATGTACACACACAACTGTGTGATAAATTCTGTGCAATACTTAATTTTTCTTCAGTGACATGCTTATCAAATATAATTGCTTTTATGCATTTTTTTTTTTTTTTTTTTTTTTTTACCGCTGTTTGGTTGTGCAGCATTTAAAGTGATTGTAAACTGCAAACCAATGTCTCTCTTGAATGCACAGTGTGTCATGTAGATTCTTGGATGGAGAGAGCTATTAGACCTTCTAATATGGCCTCTGGAATTTTAGTTTTAAAAAAACTAGCCACAGCACATAGTGACTCTGTAACCGCTTGCTATGATTTCTTTCTCATTATGAATGTATGTTCAGTCTGTTTAATGTTTAATGTCTGTATTTTTCCCCAAAATGGTGGAAAAGTCTGGCATATCTTTCATTACTGTGTAATCATTCCTCTAATTACACAGAGTCAATTTTCCTGTATTCTTATATCTCTAGACCATCATGCTCAAGTATATAAGTTGTGGATATGTGTATTAAGTAGCCTTCAGCGTGGTTTAAACAATGTACAGTAGTCTAAAATCTGTGTATATATATTATATATTCGCTTGTAATATGTACCTGCCATACTGGTATTGCACTGAAATGCTCTTATCCTTTAGGTCTTTAAATGTACTTTGAGTTATGTGTTTTCAGGTTTGAGAAAGCATATCTGTTTCCTGGCATGAGTGCTGTTTCCCCTCCCGACTGCCCTCAACCAAGTGTGTGTACCCTTGCTTCTGTTTCACATAATCCAAAGCGTTCAACAAAACCGCTGTGCATTTAACGAATGTGCTTATTTTAGTGAGTTCTGGTGTTAGTCTATGATGCCAAGATGTGCGACCCTGACCATAACAGAAAGCTGTGTGTACTTAATCTCACAGTTTTTGGTTCACAGTGAGTTGGTACTTCACTTTAATTTCACTGGGAATGTGGTTCTTTCTGTTCTTTGTGTGAGGAAATAATTTGCTGTGTCTTGGTGAGTGCTCTCTGTCTGCATATATGCACTGTGTACGTCTGTGCTGATGGGGTGAGGTTTTTTGTTGTTACCTAGCAGTTTGACTTTGTGTGCATCCACTCTCCTGGTTCAGAATGAATCAAACAGAGCCTTTAAGCATGTTAAAACACGCACAGTAGGAAAATATCAGTTACATGTTCTTTTTCTGATTACCTTATTGATACCCAGTTTTTTCAGGTACCTCCACTGTGCAAATCGTGTCATTGCCAGTTCTGAAGTCATATTACTTTCTGTGCATTCCATACTGTATTGCTGTTTTGATCTGGTGATTTGCTCTTGATATTTTCTTGTCATTTTGGGGATTCATATCTTTTGCTTGTGCAGTGTTTTGTTACATCGCATTAGTAGTGTTAGTACTGCTCTATTGCAGTATTCACATTTGAGTCGTTCTTGAGTTACACAGCTGCATATCTGAATACTTTTAATTTGTGGTTTTTAAACACATTTAAATCCTCTTAAGAGGGCATTCTGTGGAGGAAAAAACAGTGGCAGTCTGGCAGGGGACAAAGGGTACGGAAGACAAGTGAGCCACCTCATTTTGTAGGGAGTGTCTTTTTTTTCTCTCTCTCTTCTTTTTTTTTTTTTTTTATTTTTTTATTTATTTTATTTTTTTTTTGACAGTTTCAGTTTTGTGTGAAAAAACTGAGCGTGTGTGTGAAATGTCATGACATGCCATTTCCTTTCAGTATGATCCTGTACACATGTTGTCCATTGCATATGGGCATATGGAGGGCTTGCTTATTGACCAGACATAAAGTCATGTAGGTACAGCAGGTAGGTTACAGAAACTGTACCTTTAAAGCAGATGTTGTTTGCACACTTTACTCCCTACACTATTTTTTTTTTAAAGAAAAAAAGGATGTAGCAATTGTAAAATTTGAAAATTTCCCTTGAGGCTACTTAAGAAAAAGGGGATGCCCATCCTAAATCCTAACCTGCTCTAAAATATGACTGAATGGGAAATTTTTCGTTTTGTTTTATTTCAGCTGTTGGAAATAATATAACCACTGGAAAATAATAGCATTACATGTACTGTTCAGTTGTATTCAGCTAATAATCAAATCAAATCAAGTCATGCAAATATTTAACTAACTCATTTTGTGATGTTGACGTTTGTAACTTTAGCTCAGTGGTAGAGATCCTTGTGTTGTTAACCGTAACTATAGGTATACACAAACCATGACTGCAGTTTAGTATTCTTAGTATTCAACCTGTGATTTAAGTTCATATCAAATTGCACAATTGTATGGAGTAATTGATGTTGTACGTATGCAATAATAAATGTAAATGTATTAATGTAAATGCATTAATAGTCTTTGAGATTTTATTCAGTACAAAATGGTATTGTGTGTGACGTCTGGAAGAGATTCTCACAGTTTCTAGATCTACGGTTCTCAAAGTGGGGTTCGGAGACCCCCAGGGTTGATGATGAAAGGCCAATGGGTTATTGATTTCTAAAAATTTACTCATTCATCTAAAATTACAGAGATGGAAATCACAACCCACAATTATCAAACTGGTTATATTTATGATTGATTTACTTCATAGTTTTTAGCCTGTTTGACTGGTCACTTGAATTGAATGTGAGTTTAATCCAAACCTCCAAAACTTAGAAGCAAGTAGGCCTTGATCTTAAATCTTTTTTTTTTTAATAAAATGTAAAAATCGTGTTATATAAGTGGGGAAATTCAGGAATAAAAACTCCATGACTGCAATAAATAAAATAATATTGTACACAATTCAACAATGAGACTAATATTTGAATATAAATGTTCTTTAAATAAATAAGTGAGGTCCGTGAAATAGTTTTACCCTTAAAGGTGGTAAACAGTTTGAGAACGCATGCTCTAAATGCTCTGTATATACGGTATATGATTTTCTGAGCGCGTATATACCACAACATACGGCCGTCGACGTTACTATGGCGTCGCACTAACCGAAAGCAGTGTGTGTGGAGACTAGAAGAATTTGTAAGTATGTTAGTGTGCGTGTTGTATATTTATTTATTTATTTATTTATTTTTAATGTAGCAATTTCTTAAAATACAAATAAAAGTTTATATAGGTTATATTCATACATATTTTCACATCTTCATGAATTGTGTCATGCTCTTGTTAGCAGTGCTAAACTAGCATAGTTAAAGAACTTTCTAGCACCAGGACCCAAGTGTTGTAGGTACCATGGCAACGAAATCAAACAGACGTCGCGCACTGCAATACTAGCTAGTTTTGTTCCACTTCTTGACTATTTAGAGAGTCCACAGTAAATCTGCCGATTTGCAGTCTTTTCCAGATTCAAATTAGCAGCTATGGTCCAGCTTCACGTTAAACGCGGAGATGAGAGCCAGTTTCTTTTCAACACCACGGTGGATATTTCCATTGAGACGCTCATTCAGCAGGTCACTCAGGTCTACAATGGCAGGCTGAAGGTGGACCGGATTTGCTCTGGTAAGTCTACACTGTTCCATGCAATTATATTGATTATATGTGATTACAATAAAGAATTATATGTAAATGTGTATACATTTCTCTTACTGTTGACTACTCTTGACCAGTGATTTTCAGTCCTGGTCCTATCGCCCCCGTGTATCTTGTTGTTGTCATTGCTCTAACACACACTATACTACTTCTTTGCTAGTGAACAGACCCTTCCTAGCTGACGCTAAAATGTGTAGTGCACAGGGACTCTGTGACCAGGATTGGAAATAACCGATTTCGAGCATTACAAAAATCTAGCCATATAGGGGTGAGATAAACGTGGTGAATCTATACTCCGTGTGTGTCTCTCCAGAGATTCCTGAACTTGCAGATCACGGTATCACACTTCCTCCCAACATGCAAGGCCTGACGGACGACCAGATCACAGACCTGATGTTAAGGGATGAATGGGAAGACAAGTGCATCCCCAGCGGTGGGGCAGACTTCAAAAAAGATGAAATTGGATGCAGGAACGGGCACGGTAAACACTCTGTGCTCCTTTGATAAGTCTTTTTTGCATTCAAATTTATTGCATTTGGCAGACGCCCTTATCCAGAGCAATTTACATTTATCTCATTTACACAATTGAGTGTCAAGGGCACAGCAGTGGCAGATTGGTGGGGCTGGGATTTGAACCCATGACCTTCTGATCAGAAGTCCAACATCTTAACCCCTTAAGCTACCCCTGCACCTTAAATCCAACAGCTGAAATGAATTTCTCTTTTCTCTCGCTCCAGCACCCAATGAAAAAATGAAGAATATTTTGAAGAAGACTATGGAAGAAGCCAAAGCGTTGATCTCGAAAGTAAGTTTCGGTCTAAACTTAATGCTTTCAAAGCTTGCAAAGGTTATATGCTGGGTCTGTACTATTTTGATTTTATTTTACTTCAAGAAACAAGTGCAGGCGAACGTGTGCGTTACCATGGATATGGTAAACGAAGCTCTGGACCAGTTGCGAGGAGCAGTGATGATCGTTTACCCAATGGGCCTGCCGCCTCATGAGCCCATCAGAATGGAGTTGGAAAATCAAGAAGATATTGCAGGAACACAGGTTGTTTGACACATGTTTGAATTTGGATTTTTTTTAAGCCACCCCAGTGTTTGCTTACCAATCCTGAATTGATCTTATTTTTATTTTTAATTAGGTGGCAGAAAACATGCAACATTTTTACACAAAATTTTACAGCTCTTTTGACAGGATCCATTTTCTTTGTCATGTGCAAAGTCAATATTTACAGTGCTGTGAAAAAGTATTCACCCTGATTTCTTCTGTTTTTGTGTATTTCTCATACTAATTTTTTTCAGAAATTAAAACAAAATCCAAGATAAAACAAAGGCAACCTGAGTAAACACAAAATTCATTTTACACATATACAGTTATTTATTGAAGCAAAAAAGTTATCCAATAACAACTGGACCTGTGTAAAAATATAGGTATTTGACCCTGTAGTTACTAATTCCCCAAATCTATCAAACTGCATTCATAATGGGGTTCAGCTGGACTAGATGCAACCAGGCCAGGTCTGAATTTTGCCAAAACGCACCTTGATGATCCACTGACCTTTTGGGAGAATGTTCTGTAGATTGAGGAGTCGAAAGCGGGGAATTGTTTGGATGACAGGGGTCCCGTTACATCCCATTACAAACACAGAATTCCACAAAAAGAACATCATACCTATGGACAAGCATGGTGGTGGAAGTGTGATGATGTGGGGATGCTTTGCTGCTTAAGGGCCTGGGCAACTTGAATTAATTGAGGGAAACATGAATTCTGCTCTCTACCAGAAAATCCTAAAGGAGAACGTTTTTATACTTAAAAAATAACTGTATCGTGTGTACTCAGGTTGCCTTTGTCTTTTGCTGTCTTTTGTTTGAAAATCTAAACCTATATAGGATGAGACAAAAACAGAAGAAATCAGTAGTTTTTCACCGTAACTGTAGTAATGTGTAATGTATTTCCTTCATTCATGTGTGAAACATTACATTAGTAATGTGCAGTTTGTAACTATATGCAGTTTGGAGTTTTGATTACAGTGACTGTGCTTATGAACAAAATAATTTGGTGATTGTTTGACTTGATTATATGTGGAATTTCCCTGATCTAATAAAAATGAATGAAAAACTCAACTGTAACATGATGTGTGTCCTGTAGGCTTCTCTACAGGTGATACCAGAGAAAGAAGCTCAGCTGTGGTGGGCAGTGAAAGAGTTGCATCGGGACAAAAAACTACAAGATTACATTGGAAAAAATGACAAAACAAAGATTATTGTGAAGATCCAGAAGGTGAGCACTTACCGTATGTCTGCGTAGGCCAGGTCACTCTGTATGTTAACTTCTCCTTCTGGCTGTTGATTTTATTTCATGTAGTAATTTCACATATAATTGCGTTTACTACGTGAATGTGTACATTTGACCAGAAAGCCTCATAATTAATGTTGCCCTTTACTTCAGAGAGGCCAGGGGGCGCCAGCACGGGAGCCTCTGGTCAGTGAGGAGGCGCACAAGCAGATGATGATGCACTGTTACAGGAGGCAGGAGGAACTCAAGGTAAGGCTCTTGTATCATTTTGTTCTGTTTTCTGTTGTTGTGGGAACAGTGTGCTGGAAATGGTTTATGTTCAGTCTGATTGGGATTTTTTTTTTAAATCACACCTCCATAATCCCATTCTGACATAAAGGTGTCATCTTCTTTCTTATTTGATTGAGCACTGTTCTGATTTTTTCTTTCTTTGCAGAAGCTGGATGAAGCAGATGATGATACTTATTTGCAGTCAGAGTGGTCAGACCGGCAGGCTTTAAAGAGACAACTTCAAGGACTTACAAATATCAAATGGGGCCCAAGATAAATGGATCTTACTGACTTTATCTTAGAGACGGTTTTTGCGCAAATTGATGCCTTTTCGGCCTACCTGTAGCGGATAAAATATAGAATCTTCCAAATCTTTTAAATAAATTAATGAGTTTGTAAACACAGCTTGTGATGACTAACGGTCATTAAATGTAAATTGCCAAGTACTGATACTAATTGAACATCTCTGAGCTCCTCAATCAAGAACACAGAGAAAGAGGATGCTACACCTTTCCTGTCTTTGTCTGTGATCCTTCCACTGACTTCACTGAAAGCTGGTGCTGTTTACAGGCAGGAAGTTGCATCATAGGCTTCGGGGATACAGAGGTCATCCAAGGAGTGTAAGAAAAAGATAACGACTTCAGCCCCTTTCAGCTAAAGGGTTATAATAAAGGGCTATCGTACCTTTTATTGTAACTCCCTTTTAGTTGAAATCAAATGATTATTTGTCTTTGAGTAGAAGTTTTGAAGATGATAACTATTAAATTATTTTGTTTAAAGGTGTGAAATAAAGGGTCATTAGTATTAAAGTATGGCTCTTCTGGAGACTTAATATTTATTAAAGTTATGTCTTTTATTCAGTATTAAATAACTCATTTTAATAATAAAGGCATACAATGAATTGTGGAAGATGCACAAGCCATACATCATTTATTTAATGACCACACAGTGATCAGGCAAGCCAAGGACTCCTTCAACCTTCTACATTGTGATTTCGAGATGTTCACATGTATTCATTCTTTTATCCAGCAAAACAGCCAGCGTGTATCAGTGCAGAGTACAGGAAGTGCCATTGTGGTATGCATTCATCCCGATCTCCTGGATGATCATCTCTCGTCGTTCCAGCCTCTCTATCAGTTCAGCTGCCTCAGTCGTGTATATTGCCTCTTCCCAACAATACACTTTCCTGCACACCTCTGACATCATTGAGCTGTCCACCAATGGCTCTGACTCTTCATCACTGTCTTCTTCTTCATCATCTTTGTCTTTTGGTTCCACAGTGACTGTCTTCTTGTTTAGACAGCTCAATCCTTTAAGATGCCTGGTGCAGGTTATCCTCAGAGAGATGGCCAGCAAGACAAGGATCAGTCCCAGACACACACTCGAGACAAAGAGCAGTCCAGCTTTATCAGGATGTTCTACAATGTAAAATGCAGTCAATTTTACCAGTACTCAGGACTGCTTAATGGTTTTGGATTAAACTGTCTCCTAAAAGTATAAATGTAACTGTAATAGTTTTGAACTAGGAAACCCAGACTTGCTCTACCTTTAATGTATCCATATGCCATAAGAGAGTTGCTCACCAGGATGCCTTTTTTACCTGGCAATCTGGACTCTCTGACATCTGGAAGCTTCCCTGTGAATACAAAGCAAAAATCACACAGATACGTTTACATGATCACATGAATCAGATCCACAAATGATGTAATGACATGTCCTTACTAGCTTTGGTGGTCTCCTGGGGAATTGTGGTAGTTTGGAAAAAGTTGGGGTCAGCCTCTTTGAGTAAACTCTGTGGAACTGTCAGTAATATGGGGGAAAAGGGAAATGTAAAGTGTTATTCATCAACAGATGAACCATATGGCCATACATGGTGTATTTGAACTTCTCAAACAGTTTTCTTCTTTTTTCTTTTTAAAGTAAAATGAGCTTACATTTTCTTCAGTAAAATATGCAAAACACTAAATAAGTTACTCTATTACTGTGGGGGAAAAACAAGGCAAGGTTATCACTTTTTTTTTAAACATGAAATTAAATATCCACTGTTCAAAGAGCACAGGGTGAACTTTTACCAACTCGCACAGTTCCGCCTGAGGAATCACTGGCAAGGAAATACTGTATCTCCAGAGGCCGATGAGTAATCCTATTCTCCATTTAACATTCCCAATGCCAATCAGAAACAAAAGCTTGGTATTTTAACCAATTGCCGGAAGTCCTACAGGAAGCACATTAAGTCTCCTGATGGTATGTGCTTTCTCTGCCTCTATTCCTGAACATGCATTTTTATTTTTTGTCATTGTGCTTCAGGAAGAAAATGTATATATAAGCAAAAAAAAAAAGAGAGAGAGAAAGAGACATGGGGTTCATGTAACTTCACTTTCCCACACTCGCAAACAATGCACACATAGAGGAATTCCAAAACTAAATCAAGGTATGTATAGGCTTTACATATGATTATTTCTTTTCTCTTTTTTTCTATGTATAGTTTATACCCATACCGCATGAGTAGACAACAGTGAGGTACTTCTTTGTTTCAGGTGTGCAGGGATTTCTGAATTGCTGATCATTAATTATGATAAGACACCGCTGCTTTCCATAGCACAAGTTTTTTACTGTGTCTAGGGCGCCATGATACAAGCACTCTGTTAAACACAAATCAACATGAACACAGTTAAAACGGAACATGAGAGGATAGAAAGTATTATTAGTCTTTACGTTTTGTTTAGTTTGTCAGTTTTGACCTGAAGATGAATTCAAAGTGATTTTGCAGTCACGAGGATCATCAACAATTTGTGTGTCTATTTCCATACATATTGTTCTTACTACCAATTACGATTAATATAAGTTTAGGATAATTTTAACATAAAAGTAAAATGATGTGGGTCAATCCTGACATCTACAAGGGTTATGTCTAATATCTGGTTAAATGAGCCTGTATGTTAAAAATAAATAAATAAATATAAATAAAAGCATCTTATTAAGCAGTTTGGATTTAGACTGATAAACTCACCAAAGGGAGGTGGTTGCTCTTCCTCTGTAAGACAAGCTGCTTTCTCTCCCAGTTCCCGCCCATACACGGCCGAATAGATGTTGAGCAACTTTGGGTACTTACAGTGAAGAAGCATTTGATCTCCCTCACATCTGGTTCTGTTTTTATTTTCCGCTGAAAGAAAAAGAACACAGTTCGATTAATAAGAAAAAAAATTACACTCACCAGCCACTTTACTAAGAACATCTGTACACCTGTTCATTAACGCAATTATCCAATCAGCGGCAGATTGGATAAGTAGTAGGAGCGAGGCATCGCCATCTTAGACATGATGGAGCTTTGCGGTCCATGATGGCCTGGATACCTTGCCGTACACTGCTCAACCATAACATTAAAACCACCTGCTTAATGTTGTGTAGATCCCCCTGTGCCACTAATGCAGCTCTGTCCTGTCAAGGCATGGACTCCACAAGACTTCTGAAGGTGAGGTGTGGTATTTGGGATTAAGATGTTAGCAGCAGACCCTTTAAGTCCTGTAAACTGCGAGTTGGGGATCAGATTAGTTTGTCCAGCACATCCCACAGATGTTCAATCAGATCGAGATCAGGGGAATCTGGAGGCCATATCAACACCTTGAACTGTTTGTCATGTTCCTCAAACCATTCCTGAACAATTTTTGTAGTGTGGCAGGGTACGTTATCCTGCTGAGAGAGATCTGAGATCTTAGCTGTTACCATTAACGAGTGTTCTTGGTCTGCAACAATGTTTACGTGCCAATGTAATGTTCATGCCAATGCTAGGACCCAAGGTTTCCCAGCGGAACATTGCCCAGAGCATCACACTGCCTCTTCTGGCTTGCCTTCTTCATTGTGCCATCTCTTCCCCATGTAAGCGATGCACACACACCATGATGTAAAAGAAAACATGATTCATCAGACTAGGTGACCTTCCATTGCTCTATAGTCCAATTCTGATGCTCACGTGCCCATCGTAGGTGCTTTCGGCAGTGTACAGGGGTCAGCACAGGCACTCTGATCGGTCCATGGCTACGCAGCCCCATATGCAGCAAGCTGCAATGTACTGTGTGTTCTGACACCTTTCTATCATAGTCATCATTAACTTTTTCAGTAATTTGTGCTACATTAGCTCTTCTGTGGGATCAGACCAGACTGGCTAGCCTTCGTTCCCCACTCGCACCTATGACCCTGTCACCGGATGTCCTTCCTTGGACCACTTTTGGTAGGTACTAACCACTGCATACCAGGAACACCCCACAGGACCTGCTGTTTTACAGATGCTCTGATCCAATTGTCTAGCCATCACAATTTGTCCCTTTTCTCAAAGTTGCTCAGATGTTTACACTTGCCCATTTTTCCTGCTTCCAACACATCAACTTCAAGAAGTGACTGATCCTTTGCTGCCTAATATATCCCACCCTTGACAAGTGCCACTGTAACGAGATAATCAATGTTATTCACTTCACCTTTCAGTGGTTTTAAAGTTATGGCAGATTAAAACCATACAGTGCGTCTGGAAAGTATTCACAGTAAGGATGTCTCTGTACATTGCTGCATTCATCTTTCCATCGATCCTGACTAGTCTCCCAGTTCCTGCCACTGAAAAACATCCCCACAGCATGATGATGCCACCACCATGCTTCGCTGTAGGGATGGTATTGGCCAGGTGATGAGTGGTGCCTGGTTTCCTCCAGACATGACGCTTGCCATTCAGGCCAAAGAGTTCAACCTTTGTTTCAACATGGTCTGAGAGTCCTTCTCCAGGCGGGCTGTCATGTGCCTTTTACTGAGGAGTGGCTTCCATCTGGCCACTCTACCATACAGGCCTGATTGGTGGAGTGCTGCAGAGATGGTTGTTCTTCTGGACGGTTCTCCTCTCTCCACAGAGATATGCTGGAGCTCTGTCAGAGTGACCATCAGGTTTTTGGTCACCTCCCTGACAAAGGCCCTTCTCCCCCGATCGCTCAGTTTGGCCAGGCGGCCAGCTCTAGGAAGAGTCCTGGTGGTTCCAAACTCCTTCCATTTACGGATGATGGAGGCCACTGTGCTCATTGGGACCTTCAGTGCTGCAGAAATGTTTCTGTACCCTTCCCCAGATCAGTGCCTCGATACAATCCTGTCTCGGAGGTCTACAGACAATTCCTTGGACTTCATGGCTTGGTTTGTGCTCTCATATGCATTGTTAACTGTGGGACCTTATATAGACAGGTGTGTGCCTTTCCAAATCATGTCCAATCAACTGAATTTACCACACGTGGACTCCAATCAAGTTGTAGAAACATCTCAAGGATGATCAGTGGAAATAGGATGCACCTGAGCTCAATTTTGAGTGTCACTGCAAAGGCTGTGAATACTTATGTACATGTGCTTTTTTTGGTTTTTATTTTTAATAAATTTGCAAAGATTACAAACAAACTTCTTTCATGGTGTCATTATGGGGTATTGTTTGTAGAATTTTGAGGAAAATAATGAATTTAATCAATTTTGGAATAAGGCTGTAACATAACAATTGTGGAAAAAGTGAAGCACTGTGAATACTTTCCGGATGAACTGTAGTTGCACTTTGCCTCTCTGATAGCCTGGGCCAGATTGGCCCTTGCTACCTTGTGATCAGATCTGAAGGTAGGGTCTCAGGTCATCAGAAGCAAGCACACTTCAGCAGTTGTCCACAGTTTCTGGTTTACAAGTATGGTGATGGTCTTGAGGGAAGTCACATCATCTATGCACTTGATGATGTAGCCAGTCACTGGTGTTGTGTATTCCTCCAAACCGATGATCTCCTGTGATTTTCATGCACATCACTCTACAGAGTTTACACAGAATGGTGCAAGAAACAAAAAACATTCAATGAGCACCACATCTTCAGGCAGAAACACCTTGTTGATGAGAGAGGTCAGAGGAGAATGGCCAGACTGATTCGGGCTGACAAGAAGGCTACAGTAACCTTAAATGATCTCTCTGTACACCCATGGCGAGTAGAAAAGTATTGCAGAAGACACATGTTGAACCTTGAGCTCTTGAGGGCTACAACAGCAGAAGACTACATTGGTTTATACTCCTGTCAGCCAAGAATATAAATCTGAGTCTACAGTGGGCACAGGTTCACCAAAACTGCACAGCTGAAGATTGGAAAAAAATACCAAGAGCCTTTTTTTTTTTCCAAATCTTCAACTGTCCAGTATTGGTGAACCTAATGTAGTCTTCTACTGTTGTAATCCATCTGCCTCAACGTTTGACATGTTGTGCATTGTGAGATGCTTTTCTACTCACCATGGTTGTAACAAGTGGTTCTTTTAGTTGTGGGAGCTTCCTGTCAGCACAAACTAGCTTTTCTCATCCAACCTCTCCAATCAACAAGGTATGTCTGAACCTAACTGGATATTTTTCTGCCATAAATGGGTTTTTGTTTTTTGCACCATTCTGTGAAAATTTTAGAGACCATTGTATATGAAAATCCCAGGAGATCAGCAGTTTCTTAAATACTCAAATCACCTTCTCTGGCACCAACAATCATGCCACAGTCAAAGTGATTGAGATCACATTTTCCCAATTCTGATGTCTGGTGTGAACATTAACTGAAGGTGTTGACCTGTGCCTGCATGATTTTATACACTATGCTGCGGAGTAGCTGACTGGTTAATTGCAGGAATACGCAGGTCTGTAAGTGTTCCTATTAAAGGAGTTGGTGAGTGTATATAAAGCTCATGGGTTGTACTCACTAGGTTTGCAGCTGTATGATACATGAAGGTGTTTGGTGGTTCCAGGACAGGGGTCACTGCCAAACAGACGGTAATTAACCAAGACTTGACAGTTTCTCCGGCCTTGGCATTCTGATAACATCTTCTGTTTGGGGAAGAAAAATTTTAAACTGTAGTATTTTAGTGCTAGTTTTAGTTGCAGTACTTCAGTGTTTAGCCAGTC
Organism: Ictalurus punctatus; assembly: GCF_001660625.3. Classification (NCBI taxonomy): domain Eukaryota; kingdom Metazoa; phylum Chordata; class Actinopteri; order Siluriformes; family Ictaluridae; genus Ictalurus; species Ictalurus punctatus. The sequence goes on along the minus strand of NC_030431.2, from coordinate 10,775,578 downwards.
CTCATTTTTGCTCTATCCAGGCATGCTACATGAGTAAAAGCCTTTTGGTGCTCTATACTAACGCTTCTCACAGTGGGATCCAGGGGCTACTGTGCGTCCATGATGCATAGGTAGAGAGTCTGTGAATTTCTTGTTTTTAATGATGTGTAAAAGGAAACCACTATTACCTTATCTTGCTCCATTTATACAGTGGCACGTATGCCCAAAAAAATTAATTACTGTACTACACTCATAACCCCTCTCACTTTTTTAAAGGTGTGTTTTTCTTCCAGGCTATACGGATATATGGACAAACCTAAATTGGGTGTTTGCTCCTCAAACACAATAACAAGGTTTGAAAGATATAAACAAATTAATACCATGATAAATGAGATGACCGTGGGATGCAGTGATTTTTGTTATTAACACCACAGAATAAATTCAACCCTGCAGATGTTGATGTGCATGATTGAAAGCTCTCACCTGCAGTGCTGTAGGTGCATTGCAGTATGTGAGAGGTGTGTGAGGCCTGTAAAAGGCAGACTGCACAGAGATGGTGGAGTGGCGTGGGCAAGAAAGCAGCAGAAGCTCACCATCACAGGCATGTGCTGAGTGACTGATGATGATCCTGAATAAATAATCTGGGCAACAGAGACAAATCAAAAGTGTAGATTGTATGTTATTTTGCACATAGAATGAGGCTTTACAGTTGTATTTCACCACTCTTAATCGGCACTGAATATCACCTGGATACCTTGTACGTATGTGTCCACACATGCCAAGATCTTCCAGTTAAGTCATGAGATTAATATATGACCCAGTATTTGCTATAAATACCAGACTCCTATCATCTTCTATTATCTCCACAGCTAAGGTGAGTGGAATTTTCCATACTTTTGATGTCCATGTAGAACTCCATAGCTGGTCAAGGTGGATTCCTTCATTAGTTTTCTATCCTTGTTAGCGATAATTCACTATACTGTGTACAAGTAACTACAAACTGTTCTTGTTGGCACTCAAGAAGCACAATAACAGTTATGGCACTTATTTCTCAGTCCTTTGCCGAATGAGGTCTCCCTCAGCACTCTGAATTTTTCACACCACCTACAATCTGGTTACCTGCAAGCCTATGAGTATGTGCCACTAATGTGGTTGAGTACCCCCCCGTGCCAAAGGACCCAGAGTGGGTTCACCTCAATCCCTCACCAGCGGATTGGCCTTTCTAAGCACAGCTAACATGGTCAAGTAGGTTTCCCTATCTATACCGCCATTGCTAGTTAGCTTGACCATTAACACACAGCATTGGGGCTGGAGTATGGATGCCAGATTTTAGCCGTGACAAAATCCTAAAGGACGGGAACACACAACAGCCCATAAGTCATACTACTACAATACAACAGAAAAAACGGCACTTATTGAAGACACCCATAACTTAATACATCAGCCTCCACAGAATTTTGAGGAGTTTTTTTATTTATTTTTTTATTGTTGCAGCCAAAAATGCTTCATTTTGCGGCGGAGTTTTTTTAAAATTTGTTTTTTTCAGTTTTTTGGGGTTTTTTGCGGAAAACCACTCAAATTGGAGAAATTGCAATTGCACTAAATTATTTTGCACAGTCTTTTGCAATGATGTTTGTTGGTAAATGAGACCTTTTAGTTGTACTCAAGGTCGACACGTGCATCGAAGAGGGTTTTGACCAAATGCACGTTGTGATGACATAATATGATTCAGCCCAAATCTGCGGTAATTTTGGAAAATTCCAAGCTCCTCATAATATTGCAGAGTTTCCTTGTTTTTGTGTTAATTTCTGCACAAAATCGCTAAATCCTGGAGGGACTGATATATGCTTTAGAACACAGGCTCCCAACCCTGGTCCTGGAGTACCCCCCTGTGCTGCACATTTTAGTGTTTTCCCAGTTCTATTACGCCCACTTCTACTTAACTTGCAAATGGTTGAATATATTCCAGAACAAAGTCAAATGCCTTGCCCAGCTTCCACATCCCCGGATATTCAAAGACTTGTGGACCTGTGGCTACATACAGCTATTGTGTGAGAGGTTTTCTTTCCGTGCTATAACACCCTCTTTGCTCGGTTAGCTACTATGTTAGCTCGGCTCCATTATACACAGCTTTGGATTTAAGTGACTAACAAGCCATACTTCAAGACTGTTCAACCACTATCAGAGGATGAGCACCAACTTGGCACTGACCCTGGCATTGTCATTGCACCAGTCGCTTCAAAATGTTTGCCATAACACTTGTATTGTGTCAACAGATGACGTAATGGATCCAAAATGTACACTGCTTAAGCAAGAAATGCAGACACCTATATATACACTGTAGTTGTGGTAGTTGGAGTCTGATACAAAATCAGTGAAGCGGACATTAAAGAAATGCGGGTAGACGTTACAGTAAGCAAACTAAATTGATAACATTGTATGAAGTGCAATTGTTGTTCTCACACAATCAAATTTATATAAAAATATTGTACTGTGGTGTAGTGAATTCTATAGTGACCAGCATTGTGCGAAAGAGTGCATTTAGTGCTGCTGGTTGCATGTCACTATCCAATCACAGTCAGCTAGTTTGAGCCTGCCTGGTAAGAGGCCACACTAGACTCATAACAATTAATAGTCATGCAACCCCTAGCACATACAGTCAGTGAATCTGAGCAATGCATGACCATTTCCAATTAAAACTCCTACCGTTTGGCCTCTCTCTAGTACCATTAGTGTTCTCAACAGTAATCACACAATGCTTTTGCCTTTTATGGGCCCCCAACCAGGGAGCAGTCCATCTCGGACAGGCCACTATGTGTGTTACCAAATCCCGTTGAGGATGACATGATTTATGGGAAGTGGAAGCTCAGTGATTAAGATGTTGGACTGTTGATCAGAAGGTTGAGAGTTCAAATCCTGGCACTGCCAAGCTTAAGCAAGGCCCTTAACCCTCAACTGCACAGTTGTATAAATGAGATAAATGTAAGTCACTCTGGTTAAAGGTGTCTGTCAAATGCTGTAAATGTGCAGAATAATATTCATGCAACCATCTGCTTTCTTAGCATACACCTGGACCGCATGTTAAATGACATTATTACAGTAGCAGTGCACAAAGGCTATTAAATTATTTGTTTAGTTAAGCACATAGAATATTAGGGAGCCAATTAATTATTATGTGGCTATTTTCACCTGAATTGTTTGTTCTTAAAAATCTTCAGTTCATGTGGGGTCATCAGGTGAACTTCAAGGAATTTAATATTTTCTCCCACTGTGCTATTAAATCATTCATTTTTAAAAATCCTGAATTAAACCAACTTTATAGATCAAAATCTCTACTGGCCAGGTGTGATTACTGTGGGTGTGGTGGCCATCAAAATTTATTCTTAGGGATTACACTTTTAAACTGTGACCTATTCATCATAACTTGGGTAGGTATTGAAATGTGGTATCTCCTGCTTACACAACAAAATAATTTCACGTTTATGTTTCATGCAATGCTATTAGAAAGGGTCTAGCCACTTCATGCTACTACACTCACCGTCCACTTTATTATGAACACATGTACACCTGCACATTCAGCCAATCATGCAATGATGAAAAAGTGTGATCTCTGTGACTTTATCCATGGAATGGATATTCATACCAGATGGGCTGGTTTGAGTTAGTTTCAGAAACTGCTGATCTCCTGGGAATTTCACACACAACAGTCTCTAGAGTTTACACAGAATGGTGCGAAAAACAAAAAACATTGAGTGAGCGACAGTTCTGTGCGTGGAAACACCTTGTTGATAAGAGAGGTCAGAGGAGAATGGCCAGATTGGTTCGAGCTGCCAGGAAGGATATAATAACTCATATAATCACTCTTTACAGCCATGGTGAGGAGAAAAACATCTCCATGTGCACAAAACATCACACCTTGAGGTGGATGAGCTACAACAGCGGAAGACCACATCAGGTTCCACTCCTGTCAGCCAAGAACAAGAATCTGAGGCTATCATGAGCACAGACTCATCCAAGTTGAACAGTTGAAGATTAGAAATCAAATCATCTGTGTAAACTCTAGAGATTGTGTGTGTGAAAATCCAAGGAGATCAGCAGTTTCTGAAATACTCAAACCAACATTCTGGCACCAACAATGCCACAGTTAAAGTAGCCTAACAGAGATCACATTTTTTCTTCATTTTGATGTTTGATGTGAACATTAACTGACGCTCTTGATTTGTATCTGTATGATTTTATGCACGGCACTGCTGCCACATGATTGGCTGATTAGTCCTAATAAAGTAGATGGTGATTGTACACTGTATGCATGATCATGTGGGCCACCTATTACACTTATCATTTAATAAAAAACTTAATGGCCTGAAATAAGTAAATAAAAATAAAGTGAATTTGAGTCAACTGCTTATTTTAGTTAAACTATTAAATGTCCCACATTACCTACCAGGTTTGAAGCACCCAAGCTCTAGAGGGTTTTGATAAAGTCATTAGGCTACCCAATTCTTCATCATATCATGACATTAACAATAAGTATTTCATACAACATTATCAGGTGTAATGATAAACCCTGTTGGTCCAAAATAGGCATTGTAAGAGTTAAAGTGCACCTATTATGGTTTTTCAAATATTACCTTTCATGTAGTGTGTAATAGAGCTGTTTGTGAATGTTAATAACATCTGCAAAGTTTTAAAAAATCTAAGTTCACGACAAACTGAGTTATTGACTCCCAAAAGAAGGAACCGATTCTGAACAGCTGGATCGAGTCGTCGAGTGATTCCAGACTTCCGTTACAAACCTACATAAGTTTGTAACAAAAAGCCCAGCCTCTGGTCCTCATCAGCTGCTTGCAAACGGATGGAGCTGAAACTGGTTATTTTAGTAGGCCTTTCTTTTTCCTATACATGCTGACAGTGGTAGACCAATCACAACACTGGGACACCTGACCAATCAGAGCAGAGTATGCTCTCTGAAAGGAGGAGTTTAGAATGAATCCTTTAAGGAGTCGTTTATGACAGGGGGGCTAAAGCTGCGATTTTAATTATGAGAAAATTAAAATGTTTTATGACCTTGGATGCATGTAAATCTATTGTATGAGACCTCTAAAACAAAATTAGGCACGTTTCAAAACCATAATAGGGCTTGATTTCCATGATGAAAGGGTTAACTCACCAGCAGGGATTTTGCTGGGTGGGATTCTTAACCTAACTCATGACTCATCCCCTTTAATCACTTTATCTCGGCTAGTTCTTTTCCTTTCATCATACATAACTTGATTATATTATAAACAGCTAGCCGCCATGTCAGTCTCTTACCGCGTGGAGTGTGAGTATCATGGTTTCAGTGAGAAGTAGACTGTACTCACTGGAGAAGTCGGAGAGTCCGTGCATTTCGTCGCTCCACAGGAGGAGGACACTGTAGAGAATGTGAAAGCTCCAGCCGCCGGTGGCTCTGTGGGACCCGCAGCCGCTCACAGACTCCGCAGAGATCATGTTCATCTTGATCAGCTTGGTCGTCTATTAAAGCTCAATCACAGCCTTTCAGGAGGTATGCCAATAATAATTAAAAATAAAGAAATAAAGAAATAAACCCACATACGCCTACGCTGAACTCTGGAGTTTATTCTGTCTGATAATACCTTTCACAGCTGTTTATTTCAGACGCGCTGCATTCAGAAATCCAGACAAACCGTGAGCTCAGAGGCAGAACATCGGCGGATGACAGACAGACAGACGCATGTTTTAAAGTAACTCGGTCCCAGTGGGAGAAAATAACAAGTGCGCAACAAGTGAAACGTGTCTCGTAAAGGTCGTTTCGCAGCGAGTCAGGTGGTCTTCCTGCCTTTTCTGTCAGACTTGGGTTCCGCTGTGAGCTTACATCGACTCTACAGTAACTCCTGTCACGCTTTAACGTTTAAAAGAATAACATAACTCTCGGTTGAGTACTGGAGGGGGCGTGGCACCGAGTGCCTCCCCTGATTACAGGCTAAAGCGGAGTAGGATCATTTGCATAAAGCAACCTAGTGGCTTAGAAAACCCCGCCCCCATATATTCTACAAGTCCACAGTACAAAGGCGTGAATGAATTGCGTTGGTTGACATTTTGATATTTTCTTTGGCTTCACAGAAAGGACGTACTGATACCATTTTGACATTTATTCATTTTCAGTTACTGATTTCGCAGTTGATCCTGGGCATGGTACAGGAATACACCCTGGATGGGATGAAAAGCATCCTCATTTGCAATTTAACTGGTTTTACACTGGTTCTTATTCACCCATTCACACACACACTCACACACCAATGGTAGCAGAGCTGCCATGTAATACGCTTGCCATCTGGAGCAACTTGGGGTTCAGTGTCTTGCCCAAGGACACTTCGGCATGTGGGGTCATGTGGGCCAGCAATCGAACCGCCAACCCTACGATTAGTGGACAACCCGTGCCACAGCCGTTCATCTACCTGTACATTTTTGGGAGGTAGGAGGAAACCTGAGGACTCAGAGGAAAGTCATGTACAGAAACTTCTCACACACACACACACACAATCAGTAACCGGAGTTCAAGAGTGAACCAGGGAGCACAGTCATGCCGCCCCGTTCCGTTTTCCATATGATGTCAATATCAGTTTTGATTATCAGTTCATAAGCAATGCTGACACCCACCTAGTGCACAGTTAGGACTACAGATCAGAATGTCATGAGTCCAAATCGTAGCACTGCCAAGCTGCCACTGCTGGGCCCTTGAGCAAGGCCCTTAACCCTCAACTGTATAAATGAGATAAATGAAAGTCCCTCTGGATAAGGGCATCTTCCAAATGCCCATCATATAAATGTAAATGCACAATTCCAGCATGCATTAAACAAGTTGTGTCCTGTGTTCATGTGCTTTAACTGTGTTGTGTCAGTCAACATAATACACTAATAGTATAAAATACACCAGGTCTAATGCAGCACCTATTCAGCATTTCAGGCCAATATTGACACAATAGATACTAATACAATGTGTCTGATCAATGCATCCCTGTTATATAGGCTATATTATATCAATTTTTAATGATTTGCATATTATTTAAAATAATGTGATTTATCTTTAGAACATATTTATTTTCAGAATAAAAAATAGCTACAGGCCTAATTGAAGAGCAACTCCAATGATCTACAGTACATTACAAATATTATACACAATAATCCAAACTTTCCACTCAGACAACAGAAAAATAAACAACCAGTTTCATAAAAACACCTCTTTTAAAAAATAGTATTTTTCTTTAAAATATGTTCAAAATTAATGACAATCATAAGGAATGCTTTAAATAAATGCAACAAACTGTCATCCTTATAGAATGATTTTTCTTCACAAAGTCTGTTGTTGCCTTTGTCCATGCCCTGTTACAATGGGGTATAAATATGATGTCCATCCATCCATCCATCTTCTACCGCTTTATCCTTTTCAGGGTCAAGGTCCTTTTCAGGGTCCTATCCCAGGAAGCATTGGGCACAAGGCAGGGTACACCCTGGACAGGGTGCCAATCCATCCACACAATCACATACGTATTCACACACCCACTCATACACTACGGACACTGTTGACACTTTGGACATGCCACTCAGCCTACCATGCATGTCTTTGGATGGGGGAGGAAACCAGAGTACCCGGAGGAAACCCCCACGGCAAGGGGAGAACATGCAAACTCCGCACACACAGGGCCACGGTGGGAATCAAATCCCCGACCCTGGAGGTGTGAGGCGAACGTGCTAACCACTAAGCCACTGTGTGCCTAATATTATGTTAAATCATGGGGAAAACCAAATAACTTTCTTAATAATAATAATAATAATAATAATAATAATAATAATAATAATAATCAGACTGTACTAGCCATACCATTCAAGAACCGGAATGGCAGATTGGTTTTATCCTAGCCTTAGAGTCCCACTGCCAGAAGTGTGGTTTCAATCAGTTCCATCACAGATGGTTCAACTGTTGCTGATTGGACTGACCAATTCAGTGGGAGCATGTACCATTAGCTCTCTTGAGAATACACTTCATGGACCTGCACTCAGCACTTGGGCAGTCTGCTTTTTATTTTACTTATCATCCATCACTGTCCATAAATATTTTCAATTAGCAGACGATCTAGGTTGTGGCACTTGGTTTAGAGTTGTCGCAAAATCTGGGATGAACTATGTGAATCAAACATGCCTTGTCAGTATCAGCATCACTACAATTGCGTACAACCCCTGGCAAAAATTATGGAATCAAAACACTTAATAGGATGGCTTTTTTATTTCGTAGCAAATAAACAAATCACGGATATGACACAAAACAATTTTTGTTTAATATCTGAATAGTCTGGCTTTGTGAAACATACCTCAAACAAGTTAAATGAAATTATTTTTACTTAATGGTATATTTTTTTCCATATCAACTAGAGGAAAAAATTATGGAATCACCTTGTAATTTGCATTTCTAAAACAAATACCAGCACAAGTCTAAAAATGCTAATTTGTCTACAGTTAAAAGAGAGTGCTTACAGACATTAACCTTGGACTTTGTGAAAGGAAACATGGCCCCAACAAGAGAGTTGTCAATTGAAACAATGGAAAGGATTATAAAACTCCTTCAAGAAGGAAATCCAACACAGAGTGTGGCAAAAGATGAGCTTAAAATTCGGTGCAAGTATAAACAAAATGAGAAGGTTAAAAAAGGAAAACCTAAAGGTAGACCAAGGAAGATGGCAAAGGTCAGGATAGAAAACTCAAAGCAATATGCCTTGAAAATATCAAATGCACAACAAAACAAACTAAAAACAAATGGGTGGAAACAGGAGTCAATGTTCAATCACTGTGACAGAACTGTAATAAATCGGCTGAATGAAATGGGATTTAAGCATATAAAAGCCAAAGGAAAACCAAAACTAACACCTAAACAGAAGAAAACAAGGTTACAGCAGGCTAAATAAAAGCAATCATGGGGTGTGGATGATTGGATGAAAGTGATATTCAATGATGAATCACAAATCTGCATTGGCCAAGGAGATGATGCTGGAACTTTTGTCTAGTGCCGCTCTAAAGAAACATATAAAGATGACTGCCTGAAGAAAACAATCAAATTTCCTACACATTTATGATATGGGGTTACATGGAAGGTAAAGGACCAAGGGAGACCTCAACAGTCAATGCACAGGTGTACGCTGAAATGTATACATTCTTTTCATTAAATTGGTAGAAAATAGGTTTAGTGATGATGCATCTTGCCACAGAGAAAAATGTGTTAAAGCTTTTCTTCAAGAAAGGCTTGATGACATGACATGGCCAGCAAACACTCTGGATCTCGAATCTGATTGAAAATTTATGGTGAAAATTTAAACAAAATTGGTCCATGACAAGGCTCCATCCTGCAAAGCTGATCTGTCAACCATTATTCAAGAAAGTTGGAACCAGCTTGATGGAGAACATTGTTTTTCATTAATAAAGTCCATGCCTCAAAGAATTCAGGCCGTCATAAAAGCCTGAGGAGGAGCAACAAAGTACTAATTGTGATTTCTTTTGGTTGATGATTCCATAAATTTTTTCCTTTACTTGATCTGGAAAAAATTATGCCATTAATGAAAACAATTTAATTTATCTTGTTTGAGGTATGTTTCACAAAGCCAGAATGTTCAGCTATTCTACAAAAATAGTTTTGTCATGTCTGTGATTTGTTTATTTGCTACAAAGTGAAAAACCTGGCTGTGCATCCTCTAAGTGTGGTGATTCCATAATTTTTGCCAGGGGTTGTAGAATATAGAGCTGGTGCCTGTCCTCAGGCATACATGACTACATGAACATGCCTCGCACCACCAGGTTTGGGGGCTCAATTCCAGCCTCCACCCTATGTGTGCGGAGCTTTCATGTTCTCTCTGTGCTTCTGGGGTTTCCCCAGGTTCACCAGTTTCCTCCTCCAGCCCAAAGGCATGCGTTTTAGGCTGATTGGCATATCCAAATTATCTGTAGTGTGTGAGAGTGTGTGTGTGTTTGTGCCCCGCGATGGGCTGGTCCCAGGTCCAGGGTGTCCCCCACCTTGTGCCCCGAGTCTCCTGGGATAGGTTCCAGGCTCCTTGAGACCCTGTGTTGGATAAGAGATGATGTACAGAAGGTGGATAGACAGAAGATGTAGCCACAATCCTAATCTATGATGTAGGCACAAGCTAATCTAGACGTTGCGGCCTGTAGTGCTGAGCCAAAGCAGGCCAAACTTGGTGTCAATACAGGAACTTATGGAGGGCGACCCCCTCCTACTTGTGAGTGCATGCTAGCAGTGTCCACTAAGTTTGCAAGCACAGCAGTGTAAGCATGGTATGATGAGGAAGAGCCCCTCAACCTGCCAGTGGATATCACAGGTCCACAATCAGGTCTGACCATGTCCATGATGCAAGAAGAATAAAAGCACAGATAGCTGAGTTTTATATATATATATATATATATATATATATATATATATATATATATATATACTACGTCAGATGATCAACAAGTGACTTTGTGGTAATGTCTCAGCATGTGAAGAAGGTATACAGGTATTAAAACACCACCCCTGGAGAATAGGAGGGGGTGAAACAGAACTTTATATTTGTCTAGATTTACACAGTATCAGGATAAGTGATAATAAATGGTTCCGAATGTTTTTGGTGTTTTCTGTCATTCAATGTTATGTTTTGTTCAATTTTCACTCATTTCGCTGGTGTTGCCTGAATGAGCTCCAGAGCGCTAGGTGGCGCTGAGCGGATCTGACTCTCATCACTGAGGTCAAGGGGAAGAAAAATAAATACAAAAATCCGCGCGCGCAGAATCAAGTCATTTCGGACCCGTTTTGTAAACAAATCACACTTGCATTTATACAATGGCGCAGCAGATCGACTACGTCGGCCATAAAGATGACACGTACGTGATTTCAGAGGGTTTATCTGTCGCAGACAGCAGCAGTAAAGTGGAAGATGATGGAGAAGGAGACAGCGACGCGCCTGCTATTTTTCTGTGTGGAAAATGCAGGTTGCCTTTCGGCGATTCGCTCTCATGGGCCGGGAGCGACGACCAGCAGAATCAGATCCTGTTAAAGTGTATTATAATTATCTACCTTTTGCACTCGTTTACTCATATGACCTCTGTACAGATTCACATTCGCCACTAGATAGTTTGATGGCTGTTTAATTAGCTAATTTCACTTGACTTTATTTTGCTGTCCGCATAATTATGACTGGAAAAGCAACACGGTCTCTGAGAGGAGTTATGTTCCTACTGACTTTGGAAATTTAGCTAAGGCTGAATGTCCCCTACATCTCTGCAAAAAACACTGCACTGGACAAACTGGTAGGCCATCCCTGCTGAAAAAACAACAAAATATAAACAATAGAAACTCTAATAGAATCTATAATGGTATCAGTGATTATAATGGGAATTGTATTGGTTTAAACTCTAATGGTCCCTGTGGGACTCTACTGGTAATTTGTTGCCTTTTGGTGGTGGCATGTCATGTCTAGTGATACCATTAAGGAGCAATAATGGTAATGATTTTAATAGTTAGTTAATGATTTGTAATGGTATTTGTAGTGGAAACCACTGGAATTTCTATGATTGTTCTATTGTTTTTAATGTTTTGTTTTTTCCCAGCAGGGATCTTTGCTAGCTTGCAGAAAGGAAACAATTTCTCAAAGACGACTACTAATGAAACAGTAGACAAGTTGTTTTTAAGAAAACAACACAACAGTAAGGCAATTAGATTAAGTCTATAAGATTTATTAATCAGTCTATTCAAATAATAAGGAAAATGGAAAACCTGCCAGCTGGAACAAAAGGTCTACCCTGTGTTTTGGCAGATGATCAGTCCAAGCTGGAGTTTTCAGCACTGGAATAGCCTACATCCACCACTTACCTTGTATCTCCACTTATAGGTCAAAGAGTTCAACCTAATCTACCTAATGGAACAGATGGAAATCACTTTTACACTACAGATGTGGTGGACTGGGATTAGGCTAAAATCATCTGAACAATTGTTAAAAAGCCGGAGCTTATTAATTCTCGCTCAAAATACCGGTTTGTTTACCCATTCGAAGTGTATTAGGCTTAACCTGCCATTTTTTTCTCTTTTCAGGTGTTAATGACAACATCGTGATTGGCAAAGAACCTTTTGTCTCTGGTACAAGTGAAGAACAACGATGGTACGGTGTCTGATTATGTTTTCAGTCCTCCATCTTATTGAACTGTCAAGCCGGTCTCGAGACAACTTGTGGCATCAAGTTATGTTGCTCAATCTGCTAAACCTGGTAATTGTAGACTGTAGAATGGTTCAAATTTTTCATTTCCACTGTCATTTTCCTTTTCTTTTAGCCTTGCTGTGCATCTCACGTGTCGTGGTTGCAGCTTCAAACTTGGACATATGTACATGTCCACTCCAAAGTCACTGGACTACAAAAGGTCCATTTTCTGCCTCATGGTTGAAAATATTGAGAGGTAAATGGGAGCATTCCAGCTTGGTACAACTTCTGCAGACATTTCCATCTGGCTAATGGTAGAATCATATTTCCTGTAAAAGGAAAATGCATTACAACACAGGTTTCTGGACCTGGAGTACCACCTGTCCTGCATATTTTATTGTTTTCCCTGCTTCAACACACATGCATGCATTTAAACTCAGGAATGGATTTTAATTAACTGATTAGTTGAATTTGGTGAGTTAGATCAGAGAAAACACTAATTATGTGCAGGAGAAGGGCTGCTCCTGGACCAGGATTTGGAGTCTGTGCATTACAACATCACACTTTTCAGATTTCACAAAGTTGCAGCTTGTAGATGCAGTAACAGTGTGTATTTTTAAAAGGAAAGCACAAATGTCGTTTGCAGTGTCTTTTATTTATTATTTATTTATTTATTTTTCTCTCGGAAAGATCTGACATTTAGAAAGCAATTACTCTTAACCTAGACCAGTGGTCACCAACCCTTTTCCTGGAGATCTCCCTTCCTGCAGGTTTCATCTCCAAACAAAATCTATCACAACTCTTTTAGTTGGTCAATAACTTCTTAAGGCAACAGTTAGATGGTCAGGTGGGCAGGATTATGGTTACAGCTAAGGTCTTCGGGAAGGTAGCTCTCCATGAACAGGGTTGGTGACCTCTGACCTCCTGTAGACTAAACTTAAACTGTGATTATTTTGTGTAGTTATGTTTTAGGCTCTCCTGACCAGCAGGTGGCAGCAGTGGACAGAGAAGAAAGGCCTGTGACATTGGAATACATGGACAATGTTGAGCAACAGATGACCAAGGTAAACCTATAAAATTAACACTTATATTAATAATAAAATAATTTGTGTGTGTGTGCTGGGCTGGATTATCCAATGGGCATTATGGGCAGGGGAAGAAAATAATAATAATAATAATTTTTTTTTACATTGCTGAGTGTGGGAGTGTGGCGCCTGAAAGTAGCTTTTGACGCGTTCAACCTGGGTTGGAATCCGCCTTTTGCCGAACTCGCTCTTCTCCCTTATCCATCACATATCAGATCGGAAAGGCATTTATTCTCAATAAAAATAAAGAAAATATTTGATAAGTGGAATAAAGTGACACTTTTAATAATACAGTGTTTATTGGTTAGGGGTAGGTGTATTTAGGGCTTTATTGTCCCAATAAGGTAGCATCCATTTCATATATTTTTTTTTATAAATAGTCTCATTTACACTGTTATTACTGCATCCTGTTAGTGTACAACAATACTGAGGTGCAACTAGTATCTGCCACTATTTATAAGTATAAATAGCATCTAACAATTATTTGCACTTACTGCAAAGAAATGCTACTTTTATATAGTGTAAATAGAATATATCACTGTATGTATGTAATCAATTAAAAAAAATCTGATCTGCAGATGTAAACAACAATTGTAGAAATTATTCCGTCAAACATCACGGCTCTGTTTTACTTGATAAGTTCTGGTTCTAAAATGAAAAGCTCTTGCAGAAGTAATTCTTTTTCATTTCTCCTTACTGAATAAAGTGTATCACTACTGTTCTTGTCATGGTGAATTTTTTCTTCTATCATTTAGTCTGTGTGCTTGTGTACAAGGATTTAGGCTACTGATTTCTATGTACCTATCTATCTGTCTATATATATATATATATATATATATATATATATATATATATATATATATATATATATATATATATAATAACATAAACCCAGTTAGTGAGTTCAGAATGTTAGGGAATACAAAGATGGCAGTGAGCTATCCAGTTTGATATATTTTCTAAATGAGAGACCAATAGAAATAAAACTCACACCAGAGCCGAAACTGAGCTTTGAGTGTAGTAGAGTTTGTAAGAAAATTTGTTTTAATTTCCAAGTTGTTGGTGCAGATATGAGAGATGTAAATAACATTACTCACGCAAGAGAGAAGTAAGCATGGGTCAGTTTCATTTTATTTTAAAATAATCGTTTTACTGCTTTACTGATCTGCTTAAAAATAATTCCAGCATTTACTGCACACACACTCTGTAAATATCTGAATGCAAATGTGCTGTTTTTCTGTTGTTGGGCTCGGACAGTAGATGGTGCTCTTTCTGGCCTGAGAAAAGTTCTTTGTTAGAGGCCAAACAAAGAGCTGTTAGGACCTGTTCAAGAATTTCATCCTCAAGGAAGCAGGCACGGTGATGGCACCTGATCACAAATACCACGTTGATTCATATTACCATTTAATCTGTTTAAAAACCAAGTGCAAATAAGTGTCCTATTTGAATTCACAATATTATAAATGTGCAATTAAGCATGTCTGACTTAATGGCAAATTCTAGATTAATTGTGAACTTACTCTCAGGAACAATGGATGCAAAAATACCTTTAGCTATTTACTTTGTGTGTGTGTTTTTAATTGGGTTTAGTAAGATCTTTTATTAATTATGAACAGCTTCCATTTTATGCTTTTTACTCCCTCATTAAGCTAAAGTGTAGAGTGGGGAGCAGCAAAGCATTAGAATGTTATTCACTGTTCTGATCTATTTATTTTGTCTTGCAGATAAAATCTCTAGCAGTGACGATAGGACAGCGGCTCTTGGAGATCGAGGTTGACCTCCAGTGCAAGTCTGGGACAACTTAACGTGAGCTGCACTTCGCCTAGAGATGTTCTTCAGCTGTTTGTTTTCTGTTCCTGCCACATGACTTTGCTACAGTATGCCATGTTGTTGTTTCCGCTCAGAAAATCTGTTGTTTGCTAAAAATCTTGAAAGTCATATATCACTGTCAAACCAATAACACACGCCAAATTGTTATTAATATGCTTTGTTTTCTGTTGTTTACATGAGGATGTTCCACATAAGCTCATATTTTGTAATCCTGTGTATTAAGTAAAAAAAATTGTTGTTACTGAATTGTTTTTGTTTATTCACTTCTTTCTGTTTGCCAGATTTTCTGGATTAAAACAGAAGACCCCAACCCCAACTTCTCCTCCCATCACAGTTTTCATAATTTCAATCTAATGTGCCTAGCAACACTTTATGCCAGAAAGGCAGACAGATCCTCCCGAACCCTCCCAATCTCAAGAGCTGGAGCAGCATAACAACAGCGGCACGCATGTTGAAATCAATCTGCACAGACCAACCAGTGGCCTGTATCCAAGGCCTGGCTGCCATGGAAACAGGCTACTATGCTGCATGCCTGTTACCACGGTGCTGACCGTTTCCTGGATTCAGAGCCAGCCAGCCAGCTCGCTCGATTGCCTGTCTGTCATCCAGAGGGGTGGAGTCACTGCTTCTCTAATCCCCAAGGGTGTTTTTCTGTCTCCTCTTCAACTGTTCCCTCTTTTCTCTTCCCCCTCCTTTCCTCAGTCTCTCTCATGCTCTCTCTCCCATCCCTAAATAGGAAAAAAAAGACTTGCCAGTTTAGGAAAGGTAAAACAAAAGAGAAAATAATCAGACAGAATGTCTTGGATGGCAATACGAGCCCTTTTTCCCATCAGGCATCGTTCCTCCAGCAGCTACAATGTGTGTTTTTGAGACCACTGTCCAGATGTTGGGGTGCAGCCTTTTGTCCTGGGATTTTTCTTCCAGTCTCATTATTCTGCCCAGCACGCCACACAGTCATTTTGATTAATGTGCTTGGCCCTACATCTGGGCGTTGTGTCCCGCTGAAGGTGAACTGCTGATGCTTGCCGCTTTTTAGTGCGATCGATGCAGACTGATCACCTCCCCGTTCACATACGTCCTCTCGCTCCTTCACCTCAAGAACCAAATGCACTCAGGCATGGACATGTTGCATGGTGATAAATAATGTAGACAGGCCGGTGGAGGAAGGTTACCTCTCTTCTGAAGCAATCAGAGAGTAACTGCAGCTGTTGCACATAGGAATAGGACCTGTAACTGAAACAAGATGTCCAGTCATCATTCCAGTTCATCCCAAAGGTGTTCAGGGGGGTTGAGGTCAGGGCTCTGTGCAGGCCACCTGAATTTTTTCACTCAAATCTTGGCAAACCATATCTTTATGGAGCTCACTTTGTGCACAGGGGCATTGTCGTACTGGAACAGGTTTGCTCCTCTGAGTTCCGGTGAAGGGAAACTGTAATGCTACAGTATAAACTAACAAGCGAAGCTTCCAACTTTGTGGCAACAATTTGGTGAAGGCCCACATATGGCTGTGATGATTAGGTATCCATAAACTTTTGTCCATATAGTGTATCTCAAAATATTATGTCATCTGCTGTAGAATCTCATTCCACAATCAAATCCTTTGTCAAAGAAACTTACTTCCCTCAACTGGAAAAGCCCTTCATAAACAGGATTAGTGGCAGTCGATTTCTGAGCCTGAACAGATTGAGTAGGAAGAGCGGACACTACACAGTGAGGGGCCAATGGCCTGATGTTGACTAATGAAGATTGTAGTCATGCCGACAGGCAGGAAAAGCTTACAAGCTTACACCTAGACTGCAGAGTTTAAGCCAGGAAAGTCACAAAACCATCATCTTGCCAGTGCTTGGTGTTCTTTACTCCCCCTTTCTGCTGCTGTGCATTAGTCAATGACTTTTTTCAAGATGCGTGATGCGTGTGTTTGGGGAGGCATCCAATTTTAGTGGTTCGGTGTGTGTATAGAGACTGATTAGATTAACTGTGTTACTGGCGTAGTAGTTTGTGAAATATCAGTTAAAGTTTTTTTTTTAGTTTTTTTTATTTTTTTTTTTTATCTTTCTTAGTCCAACTCCAACCCACTCCACCAATTTATTTGATTGCAATACATTTAAATTAACATAATGGGCCAGTTTTTTTTTTTTTTTTTTAAATAAAGACATATAAAATGTTAATAATAGTAATTCGATTGAACACAATAAACAGACTGGCTGATTTCCTTTGCAACATTTATTCTAATAGCTCACTTTAACAAACCAAGTGCAGCCAAATTGACTCAAATGTGCCTGCCTATTGACATTAGATAGGGAAGATGATATGATCACAAATGGGAAAAAATGTATAACTTTGCTTTGTGCTGAGTTCTTTTATAGGTGCATTTTAATACAAATGTGTGTAATAAAAGCATTACAAAGACAATAAAAGAACAATGGCATATTTTGCTCACCGCTGAGTATATAGACTGATCACTCAGATTCAGTGTGTCTTCACTTGAGCAGTAATGAAACCGCTGCATTCATATTAAGTTCAATTAAATTTTTTAATGCTCAAATAATTTGCCCTCTGCATGTTGTGATATGTTGTGATTAAAAAAAAAATCCAAAATAATTGAGTATTTTAGCATCTTCAAAGTAGACACAATTTTTGCCTAGAATTTCCAGAAATGTATTCTTGGCATTTTCTCAACCTATTTCTTGAGGAATCCCCCTGAGATGCTTTTTAAACAGTATTAAAGGAGTTCACACCTATGCTGGACACTTATCGGCTGCTTTTCTGAGTATTCGTCGTCCGGTTAAAAATAATTTTTTGTAAATAAAATTTTAGTTTTCTAATAAAAGAAATGAATATGGTGGCACGATTATATTTTTTTGTCTACAACAGCACCAATTTCAAACATTTAATTATACACTTCACATTTCAGTCAACTGGTACCAAACTTTTGACCGGTAGTGTATCTTAATTCTTAAAAATTAAACTTTATTTTTCTTGGTATTTCCCCAACAAGTTCCCCAAATGTTTGAACCCATCTTAGGTACTTTTTCTTCTTCTTTTTTTTTTTAATTTTTTTTTTTTTAGCATAGAATCCCAATATTAAGGTTGTTCTAATGACTACGTAATATTTTAAGTTAATAATTTACTTTTGATCTATAATTTGGCTAACATGGTTGACATCATGAAAACTTTCTTCGTCCTATGATCTGCGGTAAATTTGTATGTTGCAACTTCTTGTTGATTTGTGGAGTATTCCAAATATTTCATAAGGGGAATGTGTTTGAATGAATGTAGTGGGATTAAAATATAATGGGTGGCTCATAGAAAAGGATGTTTCAGGCATGAGATGTTTGGATCTTAAAATGGATTCACACATTAATGCAAAAATGACTAAGAATACAAAAAAAGTGCTGTAGATAAGTTTAAACTTATTTATCGGGAATATGCACATTGGTTGTTTGAAGGATATTTTATCCATTTTTGAAATGTCTTTTACCTTTCACATATTTGTAACATTAATATCAGTGGCAACCCAATTGTGGACCAATCCTTGCACAACTTAACTCCCATAGTTCCATTTGTGCTATTCCAGAGTTTTGATGACTTTATTATTATTCTAAAACTGGAAAAAAATAAAGAAAGAATTAGTGTTTCTAACATTTTGACCAGTACTGTATATAAGTTCTAACTGGCACCCTAATCGTCGAATCACCCGTAAACCTATGAGATCTTTGTCCACTCACCCACAGCTTGACCACTCTGATTTATCCAGGACTGAGTGTGTGAACACCCATATCTTTTATGAGGGGTGTAGAAAGTATGTACACATACTGTGAGTGCATATGTTGGGCATTTGTGGGGCTGTTGCACAGCTGACTGGATTAAAAGAGGCCTGTGGGGTAGTTCAGCTGTTACTTATTTCACAGGTGTCCCATGAGAAAAGTGCAGTCCACAAAAATGCCCCACTTCAAGTTACAGGCATATGGGAAAAACATTTTCTTAGTATGCGAGATAGTAAAACATGCTATGATAAAGTAATATTCTTAGTCAAATCAGTTTTATTGTGTAAGATATGTCATAAAAGAAGTGTGGATTTAGTGCAAAAGGAAAACGGAGCACAAATACTTGTTTTTAAAATATAAATATTAAAAATCTTTTTTTTTTTTTTACAGAATAAAAATCTTTTCTCACTTAAAGCACAACTTGTTATAAAGTTTACAAAAAGATCCTCAAAATTCAAAAGACTTCAGGTTCATTGCTCACTGTAACAAAACCACATCCAACAGCCTACAAATCATTGGAACAATGTCCTTTCGCATGCAAAGAGGAATTTCATGTTAGAAAAAGTTAGTTAACAAACAGTTCATTGCCTTCTGTTCAAGTAAACACTTTGAAAGCTTTTTACCTCAACTACAGTAATGTGCAATGAGTGAAGGTATCAATGTACTCACAACATGAAAGACACATTGAGTTCATATTTACAAGTGGTTCTCACATCACAGGGACAGAACTGTTCAATGAACAGAGTTAAAGCATGTAGATGATTAACACTGGGTACAAAAAATTGCACAATTGCACGGTCTACTACGTCACTCGACATGATGGGTAACATGATGAAACCCGACTCCCTCCCCAAAAATGCATGTATGTATTTAGACTGATAACACACAGGCTACACAATGTAACAATACTTCTGAATGGCCTTATTTTGACCAGAGGGCTTTAACACATGGTATTTAAGGCTATACAAAGTTCAGCAATCTCTTTCAAGGTAGGCAAAAAGCTAGTGGTGACAGTAATTCACAGCAAGACTAAGGGGAGATATTCTTTTCTGTGAAGTTGACCTGAGTGTCTGTAACTTGTGAGGTGGAAATGCAGCAACAGCTTCACTCATGCCACTAAGTAGGCTCATCTCAGGATGATTTGCTTCCCAGGTGCTCTGAGGTACATAGTGAAATGGCAGTGATTCAGCATCTTCTATTGAAAAAAATCCATCCATCCAGCCATCCATCCATTTTCTATACTGCTTATTCTACAGGGTCGCAGGGAACCTGGAGCCTATCCCAGGGAACATCAGGCACAAGGCGAGGTACCAATCTATCGCAGGGCACAATCACATACACATTCACACACCGATTCATACACTACGGACACTTTGGACATGCCGATCAGCCTACCATGCATGTCTTTGGACTGGGGGGGAAACCCCCGCAGCACAGGGAGAACATGCACACTCTGCACACACAGGGCAGCGGCAGGAATCAAACCCCCAACCCTGGAGGTGTGATTCGAACATGCTAACCACTAAGACATTGTGCGCCCCATTGAAAAAATATGTGGTTTAATGAAAGTCTTTATATGATCCTCAAATGGTGTTTGCAGTAAAATGAAAATATTACAATTAGCATTCTAGTTTGTGACCAGTGTGCCACATTAGAGGTAATTAATAACACAGTGCTCGGAGTTGGGGTGTGCCCAGGCAACAACAGGCATCTATCTGTGCATATCAAGGACAGCTCATTCCCCAGAGGATTCAAGTTCGATTACCCCACCACATTGGAAGCCCTGGTGCTTCGAACGGAATAAAAATAAGTGGTAGCTAATATCAGTTTACTGCATACAGCTTCCTGTTTTAAAAGTGTGTGTACTTCAGAACAGGACAGAAATTAAGATCTAGTGGTGAAACAGCAAACACTGCATTTAAAGTTCATAAGATAGTTCAGATGTGCCTTCGTCATCAGCACAGAGTTTTGAGTGCACCAGAGGCACACAGTAGTGTCTGCATGTGGTATGGAGTCGGAGACTCAACCTCTATGGCTGGCTCAGGCCTGAACAGAGGTGCTGGAAAGGCAAACGGTTGAACTTTCTTCTTCAAAATCTGTCCAATGCCCATGGAGGGAAACTTAGCACGGTGCTGAGGGCTACTGGGCTCCTCATTGCTGCTGCCACTGCTGCCTCCGCTGCTGCTGCCCCCACTGTTGCTGCCACCATTGCTACGCCCACTGCTGCCCCCATTGCTACGCCCACTGCTGCCCCCATTGCTGCCCCCATTGCCGCTCAACTCAGGTTTGCTGTGCCACTCTGTGCTGGGGGGACTATTCTTGGGCTGGGGTTTTACAGTGAACACTGGGACACTAGGGATGGTGGCCTTTTTGAGGTAGGAGCTGTCTGGCTGGTGGAAAGCAGAAACATGCCGTGGTGGTGAGAGAGCTCCATTGGTGAGCTTGTACCAGGGTGATGGTGGATCATCTTTGCTAGGCTCTTTGCTTGCTGATGCCCAGGAATGTGCACCCAGAGACGAGGGAGGCCGCGCAGGCACGTCCATGGCTTTCGGGCCGTCTTTCTTGGGGGGCTGGGCATCAAGGTGCCGTCCTCCTTGAGATGTCTGTGGAAACAGCGGATGGATTTCTAGGTACTCTAAGGAGGAGGAGGCAATGCAGCCACCTTGTCGCGAGTAAGCGTCCTTCAGGCCAGTCATCGCTTTAAGAAGCCCTGAGAAAGAGAGAGACACTCTTAAAACTGACTAAGCCCATAACAACGAGTAAAACATTTTATCCTAGGACAGAGTTATCCAAAATAAAAGAACAGCTGGAATCCAATTTATTTGAATTTTAAGCCAATGTTTAGGAAA
Organism: Ictalurus punctatus; assembly: GCF_001660625.3. Classification (NCBI taxonomy): domain Eukaryota; kingdom Metazoa; phylum Chordata; class Actinopteri; order Siluriformes; family Ictaluridae; genus Ictalurus; species Ictalurus punctatus. The sequence continues at coordinate 10,753,838 of NC_030431.2, read as the reverse complement.
TGCAAAGGAATTTTTTAAAAAGGTTTTTCTTAATGCTACTTATATTAATAGCACTGCTCAAACCATATGATGTCTCGGGTGCACTGGACTAACAGCATGAGGCAGTTTTTAAGCTATTAAGTCGCCATTGCCACCAGTCTCAGGTGCTCACCTGTTTTCTGTTTCTTTTCTTTGGTGGGGCCTTTGCTCACAGCCAAATAGACTGGTGTCTGCTTTGGGGGAATGGTGATCTTCTCAATGTGTTTCCTCCACTGTGTCTGGAATAGTTCACTCTTTTTCTCCTTTTCCATAGTGTACTGCTTTTCCTGTGGAGAAATAAATGTGGGCTTAGTCACATTCCATTCAGCAGATGGGCCATCTGATCCCCATGCCCATCTATAATGTACATTTGGAGGAAGAGTACAAAGTGAATCTAGATTAAGCCCTTCAATCTGATTAGAGGTGATCCGACATTGTTCCTGATAATGTACAGAAAGTACTGAATAATATTCTTGTGTTCAGCAAAATGGTAAAATTAATGATAAAGATATCTAAACAGCTGATCATTGTGCCACTGAGCATCATACTCACTCTGTACTCTTTGGAGAGTCTTTTCATTTTCTTGTTAAGGAGGAAGTAGACGGCAAGAGTGTGACAGGCCCGGTTAGTAAGCACAGCGCTAAGGACTTCACTGTGCTTGTAGCCCATTCGTTCAGTCATATGCAGAAGAACCGTGTGGTTGATCTCCTCAATATGGATCCTGTGCAAGGCAGCAACATTAGATTATACATAAGAAAACACAGATTGGTCGACCCATTCGTTTCTCGTATAAATCATAAAAAAAACATTGTTGTTTTTTTGTGCTTATTTTACCTGTTTAAGTAAGGGATTCCAGTGTGTGGGTTGCCCAGCTGTAGCCATGAATCACCCATAACTTGATGGATGTTGGGTCTCTTGGCAGGGTCTGGTTCCAAAAGGCTCTTCAGTAAACTAACTGCAGCTGTAGGCAAAAACAATAAAATGTCTGTCTGAGTTTATTAAATTACATTTTGTTCAATGATAAAGAATTTGACAGTCAAGACTACTTCATTAAACCACAGACACTGAAATCAGCAAATCCATAGTTGACCTTCAATGAACCCCTCAGCAGACATCTAGAGAGAACACTTACATAGAACTATAGAGGACAGTGTGTTCCAGTCTCTTTTAGTGCAACGCATTACAGAAACACAACACCTCTATCATAACCGGGATAAAACCATGCTGTCCCAACTCTATGTGGTAAGAGCCAATTAACCCAGTACCTTCCACTTAGTGTGTTACATAAGAAGATTGATGAGAAGACACATACGTGTCCATGGTAATATCATTGTTACATAAAGAGGATTATCTTATTTCAGTACTACATTATAGTGCATAGCCTAATCCTTTAACATGGAAGTGACAAAGAAAAAAAATGGTGACCCTGTTATGCTGTGGGGGGCATTTTGCTGGCATGGTTGGGGTTCACTTATCCCCTTAGAGGGGACTAAAATTACTGAAAATCAACTGAAGCTTATTGTGACCTTTATCCTCTGATGAAACATTTCTATCCCAAGGGAAGTGCTTAAGTGCTCAATAAATGATTTCATGAGTACAAAAATGATGAAAAATTATGCACTGGGGCCTTCAAACAAACAACACTCAACCAGAATCGAACACCTATAGGACATTTTGGACCAGTGTTAGACAGAGCTCTCCACCATCATCATCAAAACAACAACTGAGGGAATATATTTTTGAAGAATTGTGTTTATGCCTCCAGTACAGTTCCAGAGACTTGGAGAATCTTCTACTGGCTTGTTGGAGGTGCAACAGCTTACTAAGATACTATATAGTCTCACACAGTATCTTCATTACTATGATGTTCAATTTGTCTACATATAAAGGTGTGGCTATGGCCATATCTGTGCCATGATCTGTCCCCAACCTGTTCAAACTGTTGAACATATCACATACTGTTTTAGTGAATTTCTCAGGGCATTTCTTATTTGCTGTAGACCAACTCTGCAGTACGATAAACTGTTTTTTACCTCTTCAACCGCAGAAGCCCTTTCCTTACACAGTTGATAAAGGAATTTTGTCCAATATAAAAACTGACAGACTTTGTAATTATATTATGGAAGTGCTGATTTCAGTGTGTCCTACATGGTAAATGTAAGCTTATTCATACCTGACGACAGTGAAGGAGGCAGAGGGTTCATGTCCTTGTCCACCATTCTCTGGTGCAATGCTTTGAGGTTAAAAGGCTCCACCGTGAATGGAAGGGTGCCAGTGAGCATGGCATACATGTTGACGCCACTGCATTAGACCAAAAACACATATGTGCAGGTTAAAAATTGTAAAGATTACCTCTCATGTTCTGTTCAGGTAAAAATAAACACATGTTATGATACTGAAATATCTTCTTATTTCAACAACTGTTCTAATAAACATCATTTTAGTTACCATAATCAAATCTATGTTAGTTTATGTTCGGGCTATTTTTCGGGGGGACAAAATAGAACTGCTAAAATGTAAACATTTTTATGAATATGAAACAAACATTTTAGTTCCTGTCACATTATCTCCATTCCAGTTTTACATATAGCTACACACACAGAATTGTAAATCCTGAGGAGAAATGGGTCTTTCCGCAAGATTGCTATAACTGAGATGAAGATATTGAAACCTGTAAAATGCCTTTTTTAAAATTTATATTTATTATTATTATTATTATTATTATTATTATTATTATTTTTTTTTAAACATTTGCACTGCTGTAAAATCAAAAGAGGTGACTTGGGTCAGTGTGATAAATTGAAATCATGTGGTGCATGTTAACTCACATAGACCAGACGTCTACTTTGGGCCCATACTTCTTCCTTGAGAGCAGCTCAGGGGCGGCATAGGCTGGACTGCCACACTGTGTGCTAAAAGGGTCAGAATATCCCAGGATTCCTGCACAGTTGCTAAGTCCAAAATCTGTGTTAAAATAAAAGTCAAGAGAAGAATTTTGAACAGGCGAAACACTGCTTGAGCTTAAAGACTATGCTGCTTAAGTTAATGCCATAGGAAAAAAAAGCAAATCATGGCTGTCTTTAGCAGCTCTCTCACAGATGAGGGTGGTTCATAGCTGTCTAACACTAAGCCTGTCTGTCACACTCAGCTGTTAACCAGCAACTCTGTATGCTGAGGCAGACTTTCACAGAGGTGAGAGGTTGTTTGGTTTTAATGAGATAATGATTGCTCCATCAGTCCTCACCACATGCCTAAGAGGACCATTTAATTGTGCTATGAGTTTAGATTAGGACTGGGTATTGCATTGTACAAAAGCCCTGTCTCTGGAACCTGTTTTTTGTTAAGAATAATATTATCGCATGTCTTGGAATACAGTGTTTAACAAAAAATTTGAGAGTGCCTTTACTCACTTACCTATGAGCTTTATGTTGTCTTGTTCATCTAGCAAAAGATTTTCAATCTTTAGGTCTCTGTAGGAAAGAAGAACAATAATGCTGTTGCTTTACAGAGTGCTCTTAAGTCAATGCTACTTCCCAAGCTACAGACAAGCCAATATCTTAATTAGCATATAGAGCCTTTACCCCATTTATGCTTTTCACCATATATGTCACACAAGGCCATTTCTAATCCTACTGTGCATTTCTGGTGCCCTCTAAAATCTCATAAATCAGTACATCTATAAAAACCAACTCCTGCAATATTCTAAACATTTATTTCTCCACAATGCCATACAGAAATGTCAGTGAACTTGAGGTGAAGGTGCTCAAGCGAAGATAAAATAAATCACACTCATTTAAAATCACACATTGTGCAGTTAGTGTCTCACCTGTGTACTACCCCAGCCCTGTGCAGGTGCTCCACAGCCATGACTAGCTGGCGGACATATTTCTGTGCCTCCCTCTCATCGAGTCGTTTCTTCTCGTAGATGTGATTCATTAGGTTTCCTCCTGGGCAGAGCTCCATCACAAGATAGTAACTGTTTTCAGTCTCCAGAATGTCTAGCAGTTGCGTGATGTTGGGGTGGCGAATCATCTGCTGGATCTGACCCTCTCTGCGCAGGTTTTTGGTAACATACGAGTCCTTCTTAGCCTTTCTTTTGTCGATTACTTTCACTGCCACCTAGAAAACACACAGAGAAGACTTGATGAACTGAATGTTCATCAGATCCCATTACCACATCATTGACCTTTAAAAAATGTTTATGTTTTAGTATAATGTATGCATCCAGCCAAGAGTATATAATAGGTGATTCTCATTTTATATAAACTATGCGTGACACCCACAGTCACTGAAGCCTGTGGAGAAGGAGGAGGTAGTGGGGGAAGGTTCTGGACAAATGACTAGCTAACAGCTAAATTCCAGAGCCCTTTACACCATGTCCACCCAGAGGCTGGGACCCCAAATGGCTTGTTACTGCCACCCATTTGTCACCACAGACACCACAAACCACTAATGCTGAATAAACACTTAAGCTAGAAGAGTGGTGGCAAATGTATTTATATATACACACATGTATGTATGGGGGTCTGCACTATTAACACTCTCAGGCTCAACATAATAGAAGCACTTGTAACAACAGCTCAACCCTTTGGGGAGGAAGGGGCTTCAAACTGAACATTCAAATTCTTCTACATGACAGGAAACCTATTCGGATTCTTAAACAATAGTATCCAAAATAAACGTTTAAAAAAAGAAAATATTTAGAAATAGTCCATGTGGATATTTTATTACGGCTTTATATGGTACACCTATTTCTGTTAAAGTACTCTATACATAATATTTAGTATAATAAAATTAATATTTAAATAAAATACAGATTTATAGATAATTATGATTAAACATAAATTGATATATAATTGGTTGATAATATAATTGATTTCTGATATTTTAATGACATTAAGTGTTTTTCTTCCGTATCTTAGCCACTTCCTAGGACAAGGTTTAAATTTCGTCTGAAACAGTGAAAAGAGCCTGGTGCTATTTGTTCCACTGCTGATCAAAGTGCTCATCTCTGTATATGCAAATGAAGAGGTTTCACAAGGTGGCCTGCCATGCCATGGCAAATCAGATGACAATAAAGGAGCCTGTGAGCAAACAGGTAATACATGACCAATTGAGCAAATAATTACACCAATTAGACTAACAGAAGGGCTAGAGAGATGTAAAGAAAGACCTTAAAAGCCTTCCCGCAGCAGATCCAAAACAGTCACCTAAATGCAAATGTAACAACACTTGCTCTTGATCTGTCGCCAATGATCTTCTCAGTCTCGCCAAACAGGGCTGTAGGGGGGTTGATGGTAAGAATTGGGGGAGGGGACCCCAGAGTTCAAGGCTAACATGTTTATCTTCTCCACAGACAAAGGATGAAAATGGGTCACACATGATCAAAACACACAGGAGAAGCATGTGCTGTGTTCCCATCGCCCCACCCAAGCCCCCACATGATGTCATCTAAGCAAGGGCGAATGAGGAAAAGGGAGAACCAGGCGCGCTCTCCCCTGGTTGAGATTTCTGGAGCTTGCATCATCAACGGAAAAAACATTTTTTTTTGTCCCCACAGCAACAGTGAAAGGCGTCTGTTGGACGGATGAATTAATCCTTAATGTACTGAGAAGGATTTTGAGGCCACTTTCTCAAATACCAAGCCAATTTTTCCTCAAATATATGTCAATCAACACATAGACCGACTGAACAAAGGCAGACGGTAGGCAATAACCATACATCTTCCTGCCACACCAGAGAGGAGACTGTTATAAAATAATAACAATTGTTTATAATAACTATAATGAAAGAACATAATATGACGAGAATACTATTGCATTACCACATTATGTGCTGTACGCTGTTTAAAAAAAAAAAAAAAAGGGAGCCTTTTCATGCCCATCATAAAAGCCATTATTTCCTTCACAATTCCATAGTGAAAGTTCACTACAACTCGATTCACAGTCAACTTGCTGAAGCACCAAAATATTACTTCAAAGCTATGACTGCTCTCTGGGCTAATCTAAGATTAATTCAGACGCCTACTGTAAGTCTCAATAAACCCAGTGGAGTGCCGTCATTACACAATACCACATACTTAGGTGCTGGAGTGTTAAACTGGAGGTTCCTGAGCACTCCTGAGGTGGATTGTAATTCAAGAGCAACCTGAGAAATCTTTTATTTTTCAGAAAGCGAATCCAAATGTCCATGCCAAGCTTAGTATTTATTATTTACTAAAACACTGATCCATGAACCTGGTGGCTTCCAGAAAAAGAATCATGTGTAGTATAAGAAGATATGAATGACTACACTTTTTACTAAACAGTATTAATGAATTGTTAGTGATTGTGTTAGTTTGTGAGAGGGCCAAAACTTTATAACCTAACAATTTTTTTTTTTTAAACATTAAACTTTAATTTAGACTTCTGATTGTCAGTCTGTGCACAGCTTTTTTTCCCTCTCATTTCAACAGCTACAGTATAGGCTACTATATTCACCGTTCATATTTCAGCTTACAATAAACACGTTACAATAAACACCCACCTTCTCTCCGGTGAGCGCGTGCAGCCCCTCACGCACTTTGGCGAAGGAGCCTTCTCCCAGCTTCCTGCCGATGAGGTAATTTCCAACTCTTTTGGTGTGGTAAAAGTTGCGAAGGATGTCCCCCGACGGGCCACTGGACAAAGATGGAGGTGGGATGTTTTCCGTGCCTATGGAAGCCGAGGTTTTCAGCTCAAAGAGTCGGTCCATGTTCATATCTGTTCCAGCTTCCGGCATCTTGGCGCCTTCGCTTTGAACTCAGTTTGGTGTAACGGATTGATAACTCGAGTTCCTCACGTTATAGAAACGCTTCTCGCTTTAAGTGAGCTAAACCCGGGTCAACCTTGTCTGAACGGGACATCTGAAACCAGGACCCCGTGTCTAATCTAAACCCTGAACCACTCAAACACTTCAGGATTCAGTTTACACCTGCAGCGGATACAGGACACCACCTCCAGACACAACACTGCGGTTTATCTAATGACTGCATCCCAGGAACAAAACATCACAGCAAAACTTAATCATTACTCTCTTTTTGACCTCAGTGATCACAGACGTTACTATAACTCTATCTCTAGTTCACTTCAGCTAAGGCTGAATCCCTGTCTGTGCCGCGTTCAGTCCACAACCCGCTGAATTGTTGAACGTCACACAAGCTGGTTTAAGTGAGTTTCCCGGTACAGGGTGGGGGCGTTTCCTATTTGCTATAGACTGGTTTCTCAGTCGCTGGGTTGAAATCTTATCCAATCAGAAGCGATGTGCATTACGATGTGCATCGATGTATTACGATGTGCATAGACTCCACCTCGTTGTAAATAAGCCCCGCCCCTTGTCGGTGCACGCCTAGACAACAAAGAGCACGTTTCGAGGACAGTCGCTGATAGAGTGTTTATCAGATTTAGGCAATTACAATACAGACATTTAATTCAGGGTTAAAAACCTATTATTAACTTATCACATTAATGGAATTCATGAAAAAATCTCACAATATGCTGTGAATATAGGCTATTAGAGCTGTGATAGTGTTGTCACGACTTTAGCACAACATGCATTTGTCCCTGTCACGGAGCAGACACAAAAAGAAAGCCATGGGGTTTGTTTTGTAGTCTCTATATTTAAAATAATAATAATAATTAATACTGACACTGAAAAAAACATTGCTAGAAATTCTGGGTGTCATATGTATTCGCTTTTCTTTAAAGTATATGCATATAATGTGCATCTGGTTAATATATTATTAACCAGAAAAAACGCTAGATTCATCAGTATAAAAAAGTGTACGATATTATCAAGCTCAAGCTTTCGAAAGTCCTTTACTACTCATAAATCTCACTCAGAAAGTGTTTTGCAGTGAATATAGTAACACCTATATGGAATGAGGTGAGGTCATTGTTAACACAGTAAACATTACCACGTGCTCATAACAATCTGTCATTTCTTACAAAACAGCTGGAAAATAAGACCACTGGGACATCTAGTGGTGCCAGCTGGTAGTGCAGCCATACGCTTCTGGTACGTGTTTCAGGAGCGTGTGGCGTGTGTTTCTGGTACATGAAACGTTTTCTCAAAGCAAATCATAATCATTTCGACTCTGGAAAAAAACTTTTCATTGTTTTTTGCCCTTTTTTGTCATGTTTGTTTTCTTTTTAATATGTGATTTTCATATGTTGTAATTAAGCATTTATAGTGTAAGGTGCCCAGTCAAGCTAGCATCCATCCATCCATCCATTTTCTATACCGCTTATTCTACAGGGTTGTGGGGAACCTGGAGCCTATCCCAGTGAACATCGGGCACAAGGCAGGGAACACCCTGTACAGGGTGCCAATCCATCGCATGGCACAATCACATACACATTCACAGATGCCAATCAGCCTACCAGGCATGTTTTTGGACTGGAGGAGGAAACCGTAGTACCCGGAGGAAAACCCCACAGCAAGGGGGGAACATGCAAATTCCACACACACAGGGCAGTGGCGAGAATCGAACCCCCAACCCTGGAGGTGTGAGGCAAATGCGCTAACCACTCTCATGCTAATCACACTGTGCAACCTCCCAGAGATAGCAAAATAATTATATTTTGGGCAAATCTGTAGATGTGGCCCAGACACTGCAAAGAATCACAGACCAAAATTGGCTCAAAGTGTACTGTGTACTGCCAACATCAGGCCAAACCTCATCCACAACTTAACCTGTATACTCAGGACAGAATCATGCTTTCATTGTGCCAGATCTCGTGTGGGTTTGGCTTATTTCCAATTCAGTTTGATTTAATTCAGTTACATCCAAATTGATCCAGTTTGAATGTTTACCAGCATCAAGGACAGAACTTCCAAAAATGAATATATGAATGAAAATAAATATAACTGGTGGACATAGTGGCTTAGTGGTACATAGTGGCTTAGTGGCACCCCATCCAGGGTGTCCCCTGTATTTACAATGGATGGATGAGAAATAAATAAAAGCATCATAACAGGAAGAGAAAAAAAGAAAGCAAAACAACATGTGAAGAGTAGCCTGTTCAATGTTCAATAACTATTAATTATTTAATTTATTAAATAAAACTATTAAATAATTATTTATTATTTACACTGAAAAAATATTTGTAGTATCTACAAAAAATACTAATATTTTTCATGACCAATTACATTGCCTGATAAAAAAGAGCAAGCTATACAGGAAACCAAAGAAATTTCATAAAAGGGGATTCACAGGAAATAATTGTCATGAAATGAACATATCAAATGTAAATTTTTATGTAAAATAATGAAACATATCAAAACCCAAAGAACTTTTTCATTATTATACATATATAGTAGATGTAAAAAGTCTACAAACCCCTGTTAAAATGGCAGGTTTTTGTGATATAAAAAAAATGAAAACAAGATAAATTATGTCAGAAACTTTTCCTTTATTAGGATTTTTTAACCTATTAATTAAAGTGAAAAATAATAAGAATCATTTTAGGGAAAGAGAAAAAAATTACAATAACCTGGTTGCATAAGTGTGCACACCCCTAAACTAATACTTAGTTGAAGCACCTTTAGATTTTATCACAGCTTTAAATCTTTTTGAGTAAGAGTCCTATCAGTTTGGCACATCTTGACTTAGCAATATTTTGCCATTCTTCTCTGCAAAAGCATTCCAACTCTGTCAAGTTGGTCATTAATCTCCTGTATACAGCCCTCTTCAGGTCACCCCACAGATTTTTGATTGTATTTAGGTCTGGACTCTGGCTGGGCCAGTCCAAAACCTTGATCTTGTTTTGGTGAAGCCATTCCTTTGTTCACCTGGAGGTTTGCTTTGGGTCCTTGTCATGCTGAAAGGCGAAATTTCTCTTCATCTTAAATAATAATAATTCCTTACATTTATAGAATGGCTTTTTCTAGAAACTCAAAGCACTTTACATAATATGGGGGAGGGAATCTCATCAACCACCACTAGTGTGTAGCATCCACCAGATTAAGCTGACAGCAGCCATAGTGCGAACTATGAACGCCCACCACACACCAGCAATAAATGTTTTAGCAGAATCCTTAATGTTTTGCACCACAGTTGTCTGGGATTTAGAGCTATTCATTACCCCCTCCACAATAATTAAAGCCCCAGTTTCAGCTGAAGAAAAACAGCCCCCACGTATGATGCTGAAACTACCATGCTTGCACCCTGTGTTTTTTTTTTTGTGTGTGTGCCAAACATATCTTTTGGTATTATGGTCAAAAGGTTCAACTTTGGTCTCATCAGACCATAACACATTTTTTCTAATGATTTTGGGAGATTGGATGTATTTTTTAGTTTTTATTTGATTAAAAAAGGCTTCCGTCTTGTCATCCTACACCATAGCCCAGAGATATGAAGAATTGGAGTGATGTATTTCAAACAAACTGGAGATTGTTGTCACATGTAGGGAGCAACCAGTACTTGCCAGAAATTACTGCAATTTCTTTTAATGCTGCTGTATGCCTCTTGGCAGCCTCCATGTCCAGTTTTCTCCTGATCTTCTCAATGTTAAGAGGGACGTCGTGTTCTTAGTAGTATCTCTGTTGTACTATATCTCCACTTATTTATTGTTGTATTCACAGTGTTCCATGATATCCAATGCCTTGAAAAATCTTTTGTAACCCTATCCTGATTGATATATTTCAACAATGAGATCCAGTAACTGCTTTAGAAGCTCATTGTGGCCGATGGTTTTTCCAGTTGGATGCTACCAAGAAGATGTCCTATACAAAATCCTATAGGAACAGCTGTACTTTATTTGGGGTTAATCGGTCACTTTAAATGATGGAAGGTGTATACTGATTAATAATTAACATGAGTTTGAGTGTCATTGGTTGATTCTAAACACTGCTACATTCACAATTATAAAAGGGTGTGCACACTTATTCAAGCTGCATGGAAGTTCTTTGTTTTTCTTTTTTTCATAATTTTTTTTTGCGTTTGTCACTTGATATTTATATGTTGCAATTTCACAATAAAGGTGAAAAAGCTTTGGACATGATTTTACTTAGCTTAATTTTTTATTTTCACAAAAACCTCTTGTTTATATATAAATATACCTAAAATATTGTAGCATATGGGAATTAATATTTGAATATTTGGATATCAGAACTCATCTTATTTAGTACTTATTTTGTACTTATTTGTATTAGTATTTGTGTACTTAATCATACAGGGGTAGACTAGTCAAAAACATTACTTAGATTGCTAGCTAAAAAATAAGTTTAAAAATGTTGAATATATATATATATATATATATATATATATATATATATATATATATATATATATATATATATATATATATATATATATATATATATATATGACAACTCATTTCACATTACTAGTTACTTAAATTTCAAAGTTGGTTGATAAAATCAAAAATTATTCTGTATGTACAGTACAGAAAGGTCATTTCAACTTATCTATAAACATGCATTATATCACATAGAAAGTGTGGTATTTTATTTTTTTATTTAGCCATGGAAAACAACCATCTTCAATTTATATTTATGCAGGAATATTATTTCAACCAATGCAATTAGGCTGAATCCTACATGGCTTCCTTTTTTAAATGCTACACAGAGTTTAAAGGCACTCCAGTCTACATGTTGCAGTATTTGACCAATTAAACAGCACCTGAGTCTTCTCCTATAAATTTTAAGGATCTATAGAGATTCTGTGTGGAGGAATCTTCTCAGATCGCTTGCCATGTATTCTCCAACCTCATCAGGCATTATAGGAAAAGACTTAGAGCTGTTCTCCTGGTAAAGGGAGGTAGCACAAAGTATTGACTAAAAGGGTGCCAATCATTGTGGCAAATATGTTTTTTGGATAAACCTGTGTTGTGTTTGCAATTGTTTGTATCCATAAGAGCAGAGTATTTTTTTGTGAATTTTTAAAAAATAAAATAGGTTAAATAATAAAGATAATTTTTTCTCAGCCTTCTTTGCTCATATTTAACAAGGGTGCCAATATTAGTGGCTGTATACTTAACATACACTCATTGTCCACTTTAATAGGAACACATGTACACCTGTTTATTTATTTAGTTATCCAATCAGCCAATCATGTGGCAGCAGCACAATGCATAAAATCATGCAGATACAGGTCAAGAGGTTTTACAGAGAATTGTGCAAAAACAACCACAACAACAAAAATAACAACAACAACAACAATAACAACACTGAGTGAGGGACAGTTCTGTGGGTGGAAATGCCTTGTTGATAAGAGAGGTCAAAGGAAAATAGCCAGATTGGTTTGAGTTGCCAGGAAGAATATAGTAACTCATACTGTATACTCTTTACCACCGTGGTGAGCAGAAAAGCATCAGGTTCCACTCCTGTCAGCCAAGAACAAGAATCTTATGGGTACAGACTCAAAGAAACTGAAGACTTGAAAAGACTAGGTGAATTTCCCCCCCTTATCTTCAGATTAGAGAAGCCTCAGATTCTTCTTGGCTGAAAGAAGTGGAGCCTGATGTGGTCTTCTGCTGTTGTAGCTCATCCACCTCAAGCTTTGATGTGTTGTGCATTCTGAGATGCTTTTCTGCTCACCATGGTTGTAATGAGTTACTATAGACTTTCTGTCAGCTCACACCAGTCTGTTTATTCTACTCTGATATCTCTCATCAATGAATAAATGCTCTTTACGTGTGCTTATCTTCAGTTCCATTTACATCTATATATACACATCTACATATCCACTGTCCTTGCTGTTTATTTAAATTCATGTGAAAAAATAAGTACATCCCATGAAAATTGTTGTCCTTTTTGACATATTTGGCCAAGAAAACATTTGATCATCTTTGAAACAGTGCCAATTAGTAAAGTGGATATACTTGAACAAACCCACAAAGAAAATTAGCTTTTTAAATTATTTATTCAACAGAAATATCAATAGATGTGATATTCTTCTGTGGAAAAAGTAAGTACACCCTTGGCCTTAGAAGCTACTATTGCCCCCTTTAGCAAAAATTATTTCTTGTTGATGTTTTGTATAATTGTCCACCTGAATTTTTAACCATTTTTCCTTGCAATATTCTTTCAGTTGTAAGATGTTTGAGGGTTTTCTTGCATATACTGCCCTTTTCAAATTCCCCCACAATATTTCAATGGGGTTCAAATCCAGGTGTTGACTAGGCCATTCCATAACCCTCTATTTCTTCTTTTTGAGCCATTTCTTACTGGATTTGCTAGTTTGATTAGGATCATTATCCCGTTGAAAGGTTTACTTTCGGTTCAACTTTTGACAGATGGAATCACATTATCTTCAAGCACTCTTTGATATGATGCAGAATTCATAGATGAATCAAGGAATGCAAGCGGTCTGGTCCCTGAGGAAGCGAAGCAAACCCAAACCATAACATTTCCACCACTGTGCTTCACAATTTCTATGAAGTGCTTCTCCTGAAAAGCTGTCAAACATGTCTGTTACTGTGGCCAAACAACTTTGTCTAATATGCTCATTGGCAAACTGTAGTCTTGCAAAGGCTTTTTCCTGGCACACCTCCCATACAGGTCAAATTTGTGCAATCTCTTTCTTATTGTAAAAGCATGCACTTTGACACCAACAGTTGCAAAACTTACTAGCAGATCCTGTGGTGAAACTATCTTGGACTGAATTTGCTGGGACGGCCAGTCCTGGACAAATTGGCAGTTGTTTGAAATCTGATCCATTTGTAGATTATTTTCCTTAGAATGGAATGATGTATTTCAAATAATTTTGGAGATCTTTTTAAATCCATTGCCAGACTCATAGGCATCCACAAAATTTTTCCTGAAGGCCTTACAGAACTCTGTAGATCTTGGCATTATGACACCACTTTTTACAAGGTTAACATATAGAGACTATTATTCTATAATATAGACCTTACAAAATCTACTATATATTGTTAAAGTCGATATATATTTTATATTATATTATATTTTATTAATGCTGATTTAGCATAGCCTGTATATGGGACACTGATGTTGATTCTGAATTGAGTATAGACATTTTAATTTATGTTAGGTATTTTTAGAGCACAATCATTGTTTGTATGGTTCACTTTGACCATGAATAACGATTTTCAATCTTGTGAATCTTACTGGAGCTAACCAGCATACAGTGAGAGCACAATAGTAAAAAATACATCACTCTAGTCCAAAGAGAATGGATATCATTTAGACTAGGAACATTTAAGGTCACAACTGCACCAACATTTCATCACACTGAGTGAAGAAAAGAACGTGCAACATGCATGCTCTTAGAAACTAGACAGCAGTTATAAGCCAGAACCTATTCCAGACTCAAAACCACTTGAACCCACCTCTACACCTCTACATGTGCCATTCACATACAGATAGTGGTATAACAGTTATGAGCTGCATTGGGAAAATAATGTGCTACACAACTCACTAACAAAGTACCATCAAATTGGTATGATCTATCCATATTCTTCTCCCACTATAAGCTATGATAGAAAATTTCACAACTCCATGAAATGGCCAGATAATGTAAGATAGCAGTTAATTTAATTTACCCCAGACTCACCTAAAGCTAGAATTTTATAAATCCAGCACATCAGCTTCAGATTTAGCAAACTACTTAATGTTCCATTAGATAGAAGACTGCCAAACAGATTTAGAGTGATAATACACATGTGGTGCTTCTGCATGGCTAAAATGTTGTGGGAGAGATTGGTTGAAATACTGCTTTAGTTCACCTGAAGTCATAAAACATTATCTACTGAAAAAGGTAGAAAAGATTTCCTAAAACCAGCAATAAAATTAATACAAAATTAGAGCTGGGGTATTTTCTGAAGCAAAAACAAATGAATACTTATCTGGCCTAGCATACATGACCACTTCACATGGAGTAAACCCTATTATCCAGAAAATCCCATACTCCCTATAAGAGAAGTGGATCTACAGCGAAGAACACAGAGTTCAATATCCACCATTCTTCATCTTCATGATGATGACTCAAACTTCACCAGACTGACTATAAGGAACCTAAGTAACATAAACCATGTGATTCTGAAATCATTGCTGCCAAAATTCCACCAGCATGTTGATTTTGCATCCCCTGGTACAAACACTTTGAACCTTGTTTACACCAACATTCACGGTGCTTACAAGATTGCACTCTGCCCTGATCTCGGCAGCTTTGACCATAACATCTCTGTATGCTAATCTCAGATAATCTGAATCAGCTAATCTGTATGCTAATCTGAAATGAAAACCAGTTCTGAAACAAGTGAGACCTTGGTCTGGGGGAGCCATCTCAGCATTTCAGGACTGTTAATGAGCACACAGACTGGAATATGTTCAGAAAGGCTGCTACATACCACAACACCACAGACTTGGAGGAATACACAGCATCAGTGACTGGCTACATCAGCAATGATGTAACTTCCTTCAAGACCATCATCACATGTGCAAACCAGAAACCATTGATGACTGCTGAAGTGTGCTCGCTGTTGAAAACCCAAGACTCTACCTTCAGGTCTGATGACAAGGCAGCCCTCTGCACAGCAAGGGCCAATCTGTCCTGGGCTATCACAGAGGGAAAGCCCCACTGACCAAGTACTTTGTCTGTTTGCAGTAGATGTCAGGAAAACTCTGTCCAGAGTCAACCCACGGAAAGCTGAAGGGATGCAACATACCTGGCTGGGGTGCTCAGGGAATATGCTGATCAGCTTGCAGATGTCCTCACAGACGTCTTCAACATTTCCCCGAGCCAAGCATTTGTCCCCGTGTGCTTCAAGATGACCACCATCATCCCTGTGCCGAAGAAATGATCTGTGTCCTGCCTGAATGACCACCGGCCTGTTGCACTCACACCTATCATCATGAAGCGCTTCGAGTGGCTAGTCGAGAAACACATAAAGAGCAGTCTTCCCACCACACTGAACCCATTTCAGTATGCCTACTGTCCCAATCACTCAACAGAGGATGCCATATCTGCTACCATCCATCTGTCTCTGACCCATCTAGAGAAACAGGACAATTATGTAAAGATGCTGTTCATAGACTTCAGTTCTGCGTTCAACACAATGATCCCACAACAACTGATAACAAAGCTGAGCCTGCTGGGTTTAAACATCTTCCTCTGCAGTGGGATCCTGGACTTTCTGACCAGGAGAGCCCCATCCATCAGGATCGGCAACTCCACCTCCAGCAACAATGGCCCCATCCAGGGCTGTGTGCTCAGTCCACTGCTGTTTACCCTGCTAACACATGACTGTGCTGCTAAGTTCAGTTCTAATCATATCATCAAGTTTGCTGATGACACTGCAATTTTGGGCCTCATCAGCAACAATGATGAATCATTGTACAGTTAGGAGGTGAAACAACTCACAGAATGGTGTAGAGAAAATAATCTATCTCTTAATGTTGATGAGACTAAAGAGATGATTTTTGACTTCAGGAGAATCCAAGTGGACACTCACCACTGCACATCAATGGAGCAACCATGGGGAGAGCCAAAAGCTCCAAGTTTCTTGGTGTGCACATGACTGAGGACCTCTCCTGGACTCTCAACACCACCTGCGAAGTCAAGAAAGCCCAGCAGCATGTCCACTTCCTGTGGAGGCTGAAGAGAGCCAACTCCCCCCTCCCATCCTCACCTCCTTCTACAGAGGAATGATAGAGAGCATCCTGACTAGCTGTCTCACTGTGTGGTATGGGAACTACACAGCCTCCAACCGCAAGACCCTGCAGTGAATTGTGAGGACAGCTGAAAAGATCATCGGGGTGTCTCTACCCACCATTGACACCTCCTTCAACAACCACTGCATCCGCAAAGACACCAGTATTGCGGACAACTCCTTTCACCCTTTTCATGGATTATTCACCCTCCTGCCATCTGGTAAAAGGTACAGGAGCATTGTGCCACTACCAGCAGACAGTTTCTTGCCTGAGGCAGATGGATTATTCAACACCCTGCTGCCTCCCAACACTAGTCAAACACCTAACCCAATAAGACCCATAACACTGCACATGCACTAACCCAGTAAGACTCAGTACTAGTGCACAATGCACTTTAAATAGCTGCATCAGTCACTTTATATTATGGAACTCGTTTTTGTTGCCAGTATTGTTGCTATACTTGTGCTACTACATTACACAATAGTTTACAATTTACATTTCATGTTCTGTGTATCTATTGTCCTGTGTATTTACTGTCCTGTTTATTTATTGTTTTTGCACTCGTCTCACACTGTCGTGTATTTGCACTCTATGTATTCTTGCGTACTGTTCCGTGTTGCATCATGGTCCTGAAGAAATATAATTTGATTCCAATGTATACAAGTTATATAGAGAAATGACAATAAAAACCCACCTGACACTTGACATTTTTAAATAGACACTTGAAATAGGTGGACCAGTGACCTCGACAAAGCCATGCGAAGGATTGGTGTCCTTGACGAAGCCTGGAGGCTGAGCAACATCCTCAGCAGAGGCCTCATGCAAGGCTGAAGAGGCTTCTGAACTGGTCTGACGCATAGCTGGAGAGGTTGTCACTCCTCCGCCTACTTCTGCGGATGATATGCCACTTCCTGACTCCGCAGAGGTTGTCGGTGTCATGTTGCCTGTTCCTGACACCACAGAAGATGTCTGCTTTGCATCGCTACTCCCGGGTAATGTCCACCTCAAGCCCTCCGGCAGCTCAAAGGTGAAGGATCTCGTCTTTTGAAATTATTGTCTTTGGGAGCCACATCTTATCCAGCATGACATCCACTGCTTATGCTCTGATTTTGACATGTTTTGTTTATATTAATGTCTTATCATTATCATTTTTATGGACTGTCCCTTTTTGACATTGCCTGATTATGATTTGACCTATGTCGTGAATTATGACTACAAATATTGGATCTGCCCTAATGTAGAAGCTGCTGAGTTTACGCACTTCTGTCCTACCTCTTCGTTCATGTTACATTTCCTGCAAATCAAATGCCACCTCCCAAATAATCAAGTGCAGAACAACCAAAACAGTGGCATGTGATTAGTACAGAAAACAATCCAGCTGATCATGGAACCCAAATTATTCCTGCAGCACTTTTGATGCAACTGATTCTCTGGACCAACAGTTCTATTTGTTTTTTTTTTTGTTGTTTTTTTTTGTTTTTTAAAAAGAATATGGACCAACATTTCTGTGAGACAAAAGGCAAAAAGCCCATCTTCATCAGAGTGAGACACTGATGCAGAAATTTGACCATGCGTAAACTTGTCCACTGAAATACAGTATCTCACAAAAGTGAGTACACCCCTCACATTTTTGTAAATATTTCATTATATCTTTTCATGTGACAACACTGGAGAAATGACACTTTGCTACAATGTAAAGTAGTGAGTGTACAGCTTGTGTAACAGTGTAAATTTGCTGTCCCCTCAAAATAACAACACACAGCCATTAATGTCTGGAATCAAAAGTGAGTACACCCCTAAGTGAAAATGTCCAAATTGGGCCCAAAGTGTCAATATTTTGTGTGGACACCATTATTTTCCAGCACTGCCTTAACCCTCTTGGGCATGGAGTTCACCAGAGCTTCACAGGTTGCTACTGGAGTCCTCTTCCACTCCTCCATGACAACATCACGGAGCTGGTGGATGTTAGAGACCTTGTGCTCCTCCACTTTTCATTTGAGGATGCCCCACAGATGTTCAATAGGGTTTAGGTCTGGAGACATGCTTGGCCAGTCCAACACCTTCACCCTCAGCTTCTTTAGCAAGGCAGTGGTCATCTTGAAGGTGTGTTTGGATTCGTTATCATGCTTCTCTGAAGGGAGGGGATCATGCTCTGCTTCAGTATGTCACAGTACATGTTGGCATTCATGGTTCCCACAATGAACTGTAGCTCCACAGTGCCGGCAGCACTCATGCAGCCCCAGACCATGACACTCCCACCACCATGCTTGACTGTAGGCAAGACACACTTGTCTTTGTACTCCTCACCTGGTTGCCTCCACACACTCTTGACACCATCTGAACCAAATAAGTTTATCTTGGTCTCATCAGACCACAGGACATGGTCCCATGTCCTTAGTCTGCTTATCTTCAGCAAACTGTTTGCGGGCTTTCTTGTGCATCATCTTTAGAAGAGTCTTCCTTCTGGGACGACAGCCATGCAGACCAATTTGATGCAGTGTGCGGCGTATGGTCTGAGCACTGACAGGCTGACCCCCCACCCCTTCAACCTCTGCAGCAATGCTGGCAGCACTCATACGTCTATTTCCCAAAGACAACCTCTGGATATGACGCTGAGCACTTGCACTCAACTTCTTTGGTCGATCATGGCGAGGCCTGTTCTCAGTGGAACCTGTCCTGTTAAACCTCTGTATGGTCTTGGCCACCGTGCTGCAGCTCAGTGTCAGTGTCTTGACAATTTTCTTATAGCCTAGGCCATCTTTATGTAGAGCAACAATTCTTTTTTTCAGTTGCTCAGAGAGTTCTTTGTCATGAGGTGCCATGTTGAACTTCCAGTGACCAGTACAAGGGAGTGTGAGAGCGATGACACCAAATTTAACACACCTGCTCCCCATTCACACCTGAGACCTTGTAACACTATCAAGTCACATGACACCGGGGAGGGAAAATGGCTAATTGGACCCAATTTGGACATTTTCACTTAGGGGTGTACTCACTTCTGTTGCCAGCGGTTTAGACATTAATGGCTGTGTGTTGAGTTATTTTGACTGAGCAATTTTACACTGTTATACAAGCTGTACACTCACTACTTTACATTGTAGCAAAGTGTCATTTCTTCAGTGTTGTCCCATGAAAAGATATAGTCAAATATTTACAAAAATGTGAGGGGTGTACTCACTTTTGTGAGATACTGTAACTAGAACTAAGCTTGGTTCACATAGATTTGACTGATTCTCCAGTTGGAAGTCACTCACACAAGCCACAATCAAACTTCTACAAATCTTTTTCAGACAACGTATTATACGCTAGAGGTGAATTCACAGAAGCAAAAGTGACAATCATTAAAATAATACAAGTAGAAGTAATAAACAAAGGAATCAGATGCCTTTCCATGGGTGCTGAAATTCCCAAATATAGTTTACTCCAAAAGTTTAACCCTGAAGGTAATCGATGTAGATGGGTTGGTTAGAGTTGGCTGTTGCATTTGTTCAGTGGACATATGCTGGGTAGAGAAACACCTATCATCCCTAAGACTCATCACATCTATGACTGTGGTTTGTAGGAGGCAAAAGGTAGCACCACAGTTTACACATGCTGGCTTGGATGTCTTTGGACCATGGACAGTGTCATTTCACTGGACCATTCATGTCAAGTCGTATCAATTTTCCTTACTCATGGCACATAGTTGGAGCCTGGGAGAGGATGATAGGAGTTCATGTCATATTTTGGATGCCTTGTTGTGCAAAATGGAAACCTTGCAACTCTCACATGAAGTTCTGATAAAATTAATAGCTGTTAAAGTAAAAAAAATTAAAAGTTAAAGCTATAATAAATGCCAGACCTTTTGTCCCTTTTGTCTCATTTTGTAAAACCAAACGAGTCCACACTGAAAGACCACACTGAAATTCATGTAATGTACCAGTGACAGGTAATGGCAGGTAATTACATAGTGAATAGTGAATAGTGAATAGTGAAATCCCCTGAATTTTTCAGACCATGTTTGTGACACAGGTGTATGTGAAATACAGTTGCCGGTGAAATATGAATGTGAATGAGGTGAATTATTTACCCCCCTTAAGAAACTAAAGGTAGAAAGACTAAGCTCACATTACCCAATCAAAGTGCAAATTACATTAAATGACAGATTACAGAACCATAAATTTGGTGTTTTTTGGTTTGAATGAAAGGGTTACAGTGTTTCTGTTTAGCATGTTTGGTATTTGGAGGCCAGTGGGGCATAAGCAACTTGAAACACCTATAAAAATTACAAATCATGAATGCAGCTGCCTATCTACCTTTAAGTGTATGTAATAGTTTGCCTCATTTATTATGCGACTGAAGACACATGATATATGCATTGCACAACTCTAATAGATTCATTGTCAAGCAACTGATTAGCTTTTAACCCTCCCATTTAATTTCATGCCCATCAATCTTCTGCTACTACTACTATATTACTATTTCTACTAAAAAATAACAATAATGTATTATTTTATACATTTTAAATAATCCTAAATGCTTTATAGTATAATAGCTTATAGTAACAAACTCCTGCTGAAAAATAAATCCCAACAGAAACCCTCATAGAATTTATAATGGTTTTAATGGTTAAAATGGGAATTCTATTGTTTTTAATGGGAACTGTAATGGTCCCTGTGGGTCTCTACTGGTAATTTGTTGCCTTCTATTGGTGGCATGTAATGTCTAGTGGATACCATTAAGGACCAAAAATGGTAATGGTTTAATGGTTACCTGATAGGCTATAATGGTATTTGTAATGGAAACCATTAGAATTTCTGTAATGGATTCTATTAGTGTTTTTTTCAGCAGGGACCAAAGAAAACAAACAAAATTACACCCAAGAGCAATGACAAATACAAGACAAAATAAGTATGAGGTAGAAAAGTAGTTTAAAAGCATAAAAGCAAACGACATTTAACACTTTTTACAGCAGTGTTATGAAAAGCTTTTTTTTTTTTTTGTTATCAGTAAGCTGATAATCAAGAGTAATTGAATATTGACGGATATCTTATTTAATACTTCCTCCAGTGTTCACATAGAGCAATAGTCCTAATTATTAATATTCCTAATGACCCTATAGTACGTGCACGGCTGACCGCTAGTGGGCGCTACTTGTTCACTATTTAGAAATAAAGAGCATCAGTAATGCTAATTCAGAAAGCACGACTTTGGAGTGTTTAGTATGATGTACAGCGCTATTGTAATGCGCGTTTTTAATAACCAGTGAACATTTTTGCCATGACTAAACACAAAACCGTGGGACGTGTCAGATTTTTGTTTTGCTTTCTACTGTCCTTTGGTGAGTAAACACGGCTAAACTAACCTATAGGTTCCATATGCGGATTCAGTAGCTGGAGTTGTGTCTTCGCTCGTACTCGCATCATTTATGCTGCTGTTTGTCATGGAGAACCCTGACTGCACGCTTTACTGAACATAATTTCCCTGTTTGTGTTCCTGCAGTTCCCCATTTCAGCTGCGGTCATGAAGAGACAGCAGGTGGCTCTCAAGTGAGAACAAACCGCCGGACTCGGGGCTGCGTTTCTGGTCTTTTCATTAGCGCAGTCGTTGTTACTGTTAATTAGGTACAGAAGAAATAGTCAGAGAAAACAGTTTTTTAGTCAATAAAATGTTGTAATTTAGCCCAGCAGTTAGCTTAAAAGCTAGGGTACTGAATTTGGTTTTAACCAATTCAACATTAGCTACTTTTTTTTGTTGCTTCTACTCAAGAAATAAATCTCATATACCTTTACCAGTTTATTCATTCATTCATCTTCAGTATCCTCTTTATTCTGGTCAGTGGACCCAGAGCCTATCCCAGGAACACTAGGTGGAAGGCAGGGATGCACTGTGACTGAGATGCAAGTACTGTACATCACAGGGCATCATGCACTAACATTCACACCTGCAGGCAATCAGGGCTGGCATTTTTGGTCCAGGCAACCCACCGCTACGACCCAGAATCGGTACAGTAGGACACCACCCATATATATGCACTGTCGTTCAAAACACACACACATACACTCTGTATTTGTACCACAGTAGAGGTGTTGTACAGACCTATTTTACAGAAGTCACTCATGGCAACGTGAGCTTAGCCAATGCAACGACGACAAAAGTATTAGCTGGTTAATGTGTTATAATAGTCATCAAAGTGACTGTTTGGGGAAATTAACCAGTAGGCTATCTACAAAAACAATGCCAAATAGCTTCTGTTGTGCTGGCTGACTGAGTAGCCTAAACATAAGCAATTACTTCAGCGGAATTTAATTAACAGTCATCATCTTTATGGCATGGTGCGCATGCACACACACACACACACACACACACACACACAAACATTAGGACAGGTTACCTCCCTCTTCCCTCCCTGCGAGTCTCTGTTATCCTTACTAATTCAACTACCCTCTTCTCCTCCTCCTCCTGCCTGTCCCTCTGGCCCTCATCATCTGACAACAGAGCAAGCCTGTTCTTCATGGTTCACCATCTGCTTTTTTACTTGATTATGCTGCTGCACAAACTTTGGCATTGCATTGCAGACGAAGTAGAGGCTACTGCAGAAGCCCCTACAGAAAACATGTCAGTAATCTTTGCACATTTGGCGGCATCTGCCTCCAAACGTTTAAGCTTCTTATCCTGGAGCTTTTCAGCACCATCTTTGTGCTTTGGTCTGTCCATTTTGAGAGATGGAGAAGAAGGGGGGAGGGGATGAAGTGATATTTATATAGGCGGAGCAAGGTACTTCATCGCTCCATCGGTGGCGCATTGTGATTGGGTTTACGCTGCCAGATGCCATTACCAATCCAGCCCTGCAGGCAATTTAGTGTAGCCAATCCACCTACTGTAATGTTTTGGGAGGTGAGAGGAAACTGACCTTCACAGAACACTCCACACAGAAAGTAACCCAAGCTCAGGATCCAACTGATGACCCTGGAGCTGTGAGGGGGCAAAAACTTGCTGTTCCACCATGCTCCCCTTCCTTTATCAGTATACATCCAAAATAAGTTGTGAGATATTTGTAGACTGAAGTCACCAGCTGTGACATCCCCATGAGCAGCGGTAAGGCTTATTTAATTGACAGTTTCCAGGAAAGCATAATTGTGCCAGTCTGATACAACTACACTTTCACAGTTACTGGCCACTTTAATAGAACACCTGTACACTTGCTTATTCATTTAATTATCCAATCATGTAACAGCAGCCCAGTGCATACAATCATGTGGATGAAAGACGAGGTGATGTTTTTTCAATTTTAAACTGTCCAGTTTCAGTGAGTCTGTGTACCACTGTAGTCTGAAATACCTGTTCTTGGCTGATAGGGGTGGAACTCAATGTGGTCTTCTGCTGTTGTAGCCGTCAAGGTTTGACGTGTTGTGAGAGGCCTTTCTGTTGTAAAGAGTGGTAATTTGAGTTACTGTAGCCTTCCTGGCCATTCATCTCTGACCTCGCTCATAAACAAGGAGTTTCCACCCACAGAAAACAGTGTGATTGTATGTCAGTTAATAAGACATGAATAAATTTAATATTAATATTTTACATCAAAATCTATAGTTACCGGCTGTGGCAGATTAACTTGACTCAGAACAGAAATTCTATGCTATGTTATGTCTACATAATTAGTCTACAATTAATCCTAAAGCATTTTTGACTACCTTAAAGACCACATCCTTGCCATCCACTTTAGCTTTAACCTCCAAATGTAAAAAATACAAAAAATTAAGAACAAGAAGACACCTATCAAGACATCTATCATCAGCTATTCATCTATTTATTAAGGAGATTTTGAGGACTGGTTGATTAATGAACAGCAGGGAAAGTGCTAATCTAGATGCTTTTATACAGGCTTGTTTGCAGTATATCTGGAGACCTGATGCTAGAATCCCATTGTAGGTCTCATTATGACAGAAGCACTGTGGATATGGTCTTCACCATAAGACACCTATCAGAACATCAAAATCTGTACACTGCCTTCATAGACCAATCACAGGCCTGTGATACAGTAAATATGGAATGATAGTGGAGCATCCTGTAAAAGTACAGCTGCCCAACAAATTTGCTGCAGTTCTGCAATACCATATCCTGCAGCAATTCTATGAGGAAGTTACGGCCTGTGTGTCTTTGGGGTTGTCAGATAGTTGAGAAATTCGGAATGAATACAGAAGGCAGGCATGGGTGCATCCTTGCCTCTAAATTATTAGCATTATTATTTCTAAACTACTTTATGATGTAGGTTACAACACTGTTACGTTAAGAGCTGCAAAGTGATAGTAGAATTTCTGATTAGATGGCAACTTACCAACTAACTAACCAAAAATAACTATTTACCTTGGCATCAATTTTGCTTCTGTCTTTCACAGATTTAATAGATTTCAGAATTTCAGAGTATGTTAAAAAACTTAAAACATGGCACCGTTCATGGCAGACCACCCAATACAAAAAGTATTGGAAGAGATAGTTTTAAAGAAAATAACACTTAATATTTGGTTGCATATCCTTTGCTTACAATAACTGCATCAAGCCAGCAAATCACCGACATCACCAACGGTTGCATTATTTTGTGATGCTTTTACACTCATGTACCACAGCTTCTTTTAATTGTTTATTTTGGGGGGTTCAGGAGGTCAAATGTGGCTCAATTTTCTTTAATGTCTGGTGATTGACTTGGTCAGTCTAAACTCTTCAGCTTTTCCCCCCTGATGAAGTCCTTTGTTGAGTTGGCAGGGTGTTTTGGGTCATTGTTTTAGTGCATGATGAAGCTCCTCCCAATTAGACTGGTTGCATTTCTCTGTAAATTAGCAGACAAACTGTTTCTGTAGATTTGAGAAATCATTCTGCTGTTACCTTCATGAGTTACATCATCAATAAAGATTAGTGAGCCTGTTCCAGAAGCAGCCATGTAAGCCCAAGCCATGACAATACCTCCACCATGCTTGACCAATGAGCTTGTATGTTTTAGATCATGAGCAGATCCTTTCTTTCTTCACACTTTGGCCTTTCCATCACTTTGGTAGAGGTTAATCTTGGTTCCAGAATTTTTCTGGCTTATCTCTCTCTGTATTTCTTTGCAAATTCCAATCTGGCGTTCTGATTCTGTTGATAAGTGGTTTACATCTTGTGGTATAGCTTCTATACTATTTCTGCTCTCGAAGTCTTCTTCGAATGGTGGATTATGATACCTTCACCCCTGCCCTGAGAAGGTTGTTGGTGTCACTGCTGTTTTTAGGTTTTTCTTCACAGCTCTCACAATGTTTCTGTCATTAACTGACATGTTTGATGTTTGGTTGTTAGTACACCAGTGGTTTCTTTCTTTTTCAGGACAGTGCAAATTTTGTATTGGCTATGCCCAATGCTTGTATAGTGGCTCTGATTGAGTTTCCCTCTTTTGTCAGCTTCAAAATGGCTTGCTTTTCTCCCATAGACAGTTCTCTGGTCTTCATGTTGGTTCATCATTTTTAACAACAAATGCAGTCTTCACAGGCAAATAAAACGTGCCATGTTTAAGTGGTTTAATACATCTAGATGTGAACAGCAGGAAAAGAAAGCAAAAATTTGTATCTATCGTCTCATAAGCAATGATTTATTCCTTTAGGGTATTTTTTTCTAAAACAAAACTGAAGGGGAAACTTTTTCTAAGACTTGTATTAAGGGACGTGGCCATTTCTTTAAATGATTGACAAGAACATTAAGTACACATGAATCCTGGTACTTGCCAGTGAGTCTCACTTAAACAGGAGCACACAGGGGTGTTCATTTAAGTCCAGCTGGACACAAATGAGCACCATCAGAGTGAACTTAGAACCAGGAGTTTAATTCAGTACTAAACGTTCTGTGCTAGTAGTCTTAGAAGTCTAGTTAAATATATCTTAGTGTGCATAATGATGTTCATCATTAAGATGCCTTCCAGTCTTAACTAGATTTTTTTTATGCACTTGGCATGTAACCTTCATTCTTCTTTCTGTTTCCACAGAAAACACTCAACACACATGGCTCTGTTAACCAAGTCATAGGTGAGTTTTACAAGTGAAACAGAGAGCTCTTAATATTGAGGGAGAATATTAGACTCATGATGATGTAATGACAAAACATTTATAAACAGTGAACATTTACAACAGGGAACATTAACAATTGCCCTGCAGACTTTCAGTCTTTCCTGCACAGGAAACGATGTCTTGCCTTTTTCTTGTAGTGACCTAAGTGTTTGATGAGGGGCTTTTTAACAGATATCTGTCTACTGTGGACCACGTAGACTTTATTAAAGTGCACCAATTATGGTTTTTCAGATATTACCTTTCATGTAGTATGTTATATAGCTGTTTGTGAATGTAAAAACATGTGCAAAGTTTAAAAAATCAAAGCGCAACAAACGGAGTTATTGACTCCCAAAAGAAGGAACTGATTCTGATCAGCTGAAACAAGTTGTTAGTAATTCCAGACTGGCTGTATAAACCTACGTAGGTTTGTAACAAAAACCTCACCTCTGGTCTTCAATGGCTGCTTGCGAACAGAAGGAGCGCTGAAACTCGTTATGGTAATGGTCGTTTCCTTTTCAACACACGCTAACAGCGGTAGACCAATCACAACAGACTGGGACATCTGACCAATCAGAGCAGAATATGTTCTCTGAAAGGAGGAGTTAAGAATGAATCCTTTAGAACAGATCATTTAACGAGTCGTTTGTGACACTGGGGAAAAACAGCTTATACTGCAATTTAAATTATGAGTTCATTAAAGTGTTTTATGACCTTGGATGCATGTAAATCTATTGTATGTGACCTCTAAAACAAAATTAGGCATGTTTCAAAACCATAATAGTAAACGTGCATCCAATAATTATCCATTTGCTTTGTTGCAAAAGCTGTTTTTATTGGTATGGTTATATACCAATTGGTATAGTTATATACCCCCCCTTCCACAAGAGGGTATACTGCCTCTCTTGCTCCATCATGGTGTCAGGTGTGTACCTGAACCCGGCGTGAAGGTGGAAGATGCATTGGTAGCGGTGGGGGATCAGACTGGATATGAAAATGAATAAAGCTGTGGTGATTTTCGTAAAAGAGGAAAATCTAGGTAATTGTCTAATAAGTAATGGTTTTGGGTAACCTCGTGGTGTTTCTGTTTTTGTTTCACTGCTTGTTACTCCTATGACTAAAGTTATTGTTTCCAATGTACCTCCATTCATCAAAAATGAAGAAATTGAGAAGGGGCTTGCATGTTTTGGCAAGTTTGCAAGTGCAATCAAAATGATTCCACTTGGGTGTAAAAACTCGGCTTTAAAGCACGCGATGTCTTTTAGAAGACAGGCTCTGATGTTTTTGAATGAACCTGAGTTGGATCTGTCTTTTCGTGTGTGTCTTGAAGGGAATACATAATTTACGCCAGCACGGGTAATATGAAATGTTTTGAATGTGGTGATTTAGGCCATAAACATTTTGCTTGCCCACATAAAGCTGGTAGTACTGGAGTTATGGGGAGTAATGTAGCAAAGTCAATATCAGTTTCAAGTGCAGTTTCTGAATTTAATCGATTTAACTCTGGATGAATAATTTCAGGTGACAAAAACAGTGGTGAACATGACACAGAGTTAAGTGAAGATAGTATAAGGAATGAAGAAATGATTACTGAAATGTACATGCTTGTGAAAATACTGTAAGAGCAGATGGAACTGGAAATGACCGAATAAATGAAAAAAAATGTGAACAAGATAATGTGGAACAAACCCAGTTGTTGTCAAATTCTTCTGAAGGGTGGAATGATGAAGATGCGAGAGAGGATGATGATATTTTCTGATATCTCGGAAGTTGGATCGCAAGTCGAAGACGTATACACTTTGCAGGAGTTATTTTCTGGTTGCAAGATTTGGGAAGACCATGAAATTTTTTTCCCCAGATGTAGAGAAATTTATGGCCTCAGTGGTAGGGCTACAAAGTACGGCAAGTTACGAGGTTTTAAGTAAAAAAAAAAAAAGGTTTAGACTGAGTAAAATGTTAACGAAAGTGCGAATAAATAAAGCTCCTATTTCACATAAATGAACAAATTACACTGGGTGTTTTCTCTTTCACTGTCTTTACTCATTTTTCTTTTCTTTTCCTCTATGCAGTGCTTGAGAGTAGTAAATACAAATGGGGTAGAGACAGGACAAATGTTTTTTTTAAATAAATAAATAATTAAAAAAACAACAAATGTTATGTTCTTACAAGAAACATATATAGACAGCAAAAATGAGATGGAGTGGGGAAAGTGGTAGGAGGAAAATTTGTATTTAATCCTGTATCAAACACCACTGCAGTCCATTTTCTTCTCTAAAAGTATGAATATAAAAATTGTGGCTATTGAGGAGATTGAAAAAGGCAGGGTTTTGTTAACAAAAATTGAGTATGGAGGTGTTGTTTTTGTAATCGTAAATATTTATGCTCCAAATATGTGGCAGAAGGAGTGAAAGTTTTTATGAAAAATGCTCTTCAAAATTTCAGCTAAAATGTCTATAATTTTAAGAGGGAACTGGAACTGTACTACAGATTTTGTAGTTGATAGGAATGGAGAGGAGCCTCATGGCCAATCTACTGTGGTTCTCTCCAAAATGGTTAAAGAATTAGAAGTAATAGATATATGGAGAGAGAGAAATATAGAAGTAAGACAATATATATGGTTGAACATAGTGTATAATAAGCTTAGTGGGGCAAGATTAGATAGATTACATATAGGCAGACTATGGAACAATAGAGTAATGAATGCTTCTATTTTTCCCAATGGTGTTTCAGATGACCATATGGTTAGCATTGATTTTAATATGAATCGTATGCTACAGCCCAGGCACTTTAACGTTAAATTGCTACAGGATGCTCTATTTTGTAATAGTTTAAAAGTGTGGGAAAATTGGAAATAGGAAAATGTTTTTTTTTTTATTTTTTTTTTATTTAAGTCTTAGCCAGTGGTGGGATGTAGGCAAAGTACAAATTAAAATTTTTTGTCAAAGCTATACCTCTTTGAGGTTTTTGTCAAAGCAGTACCAGTACTGCAAGGATGAAGTCAACTATGCAAAAACTACAAAAGGACATCGATAAGCTAGAAAGAGATTTTGTTAATAATACGATTGCAAGGAGTGATGTTTTAAACAAGAAGAAAGATGAGCTTGGGTCTGTTTTGTTGGAGCAGGTAAATGGAGCTTTAATAAAGTCAGGAATTTGCTCCAAGTAAATTTTTCTTTAATCTGGAAAGAAAGACTGTCCCTCAGAAGCTGATGCATTATCTTTGCCGTCTTAACGGAACAATAACAACAGACACAATGGAAATGAGTGAACTAGCAGTGGGTTTTTACTCTATGCTATACAACGCTGAGAACTGCGATCCTGAAAGTGCTGTTGACCCACAACTGGGGCCTGATCAACAACAGGCCTTATGGTGAAATTACATTCCAAGATCTAACTGAGGCAATGAAATAGCTATCTACTTGACATTCTCCAGGAATAGATGGGTTACCAGCTGAGTTTTACCAAAAGAAAGGAAAGATTACCACAAAGTATTACTGGAATGTCTCAAGAGTAAGATTCTTCCAGTCAGCTGTCACCGTGCAGTTCTTTCCCTAAAAAATTGGAGGCTAGTTTCTTTGCGCTGTGTGAACTACAAGATATTGTCAAAATGTTTGGCAAACAGACTTAAAGGTTACTTAAGTTTGTTGATTCAGAAGGATCAGACATACTGTATTCCAGAAAGGTCAATTATGGACAATCTCCTTTTAATACGTGATGTTATCGGCTCTAACTTGATGATTATAACTTTGGTGTTCTTTCAATAGATCAAGAGAAAGCATTCAACAGGGTTGATCATAATTATCTTTTTAAAGTGTTGGGAGGTTTTGGTTTTGGCAATAAATTAATATCTTTTATTAGATTGCTGTATAACAATCTTTAATGCTTAAAGTGGGTGGAGGACCAAGTGTTCTGATACATGTTTCAAGAGGGATTAGGCAGGGTTGTCCTTTGTCAGGACAGCTGTATAGTTTGGCTATTGAACTTCTTTTGTGTAAGCTTAGGAAAGAACTAAATGGAGTCCGGTGCAGGAAAAAGTTTTAAAGTGTATCTATCAGCATATCCTGATAATATAACAGTTTTCATTTCTGAACAGAATGATGGTGAATCTTTAAATGCAAGTATTAAGCAGTATGAAAAAGCCCCCACAGCTAAAGTTAATTGGGCGAAGTGAAACCTTCACTTGAAAAAGTGAAGGTTTTATTATTGGGCAATGGAGTGGAAAAGGCTCCTGAGATGGGGAATAGAGGGGTTAAAAGTGTTGCAGTTTTTTCTTGGAAATGATCAGTTTCAAACCAAAAATTGGGATGGATTGCTGGAAAAGGTGTCAGATCGATTGTCTAATTGGAAATGGCTATTACCACAATTGGAGTACAGAGGCAGAGTTCTGGCTGCTTCCATTTTATGACATAAGGTAATTGTCATGGAACCACCTGATAAACTGATTCGTAAAGTACAGAGAACAATTTTAGGTTTCTTCTGGAGTGGACAGCATTGGATACGGGCTTCAACACTTTCTCTACCAATTCAAGAAGGGGGTCAAGGCTTGGTGGATATTAGGGGCCGCATCTGAGCCTTCAGATTACAATCGGTACAGAGACTGCTCTACCATAAAAATTTGGCATGGATACAAACTGCATGTCTAATCCTGCACAGAGCAGGTAACCTTGGACTTGACAAACATATATTTTTATTAAAAAGTTATGAGGTGAGCCTGTCTGAGATCACACCATTTTATAGGTAATTGATACAAGCCTGGAAGATCATTTTAAAAGTGGAAAGGACTGTAAACGAGCGAGGGGATTGGGCTTTCGAAGAACCCTTATTGCTTAATACAATTATTCAAACTAGACTGTTGTCCTCAATAAGTGTACGTACATGCCTTTTAAGGAGTGGAGTCACAAAGCTGGGTCGTCTCTTGCATAAGAATGGATGGAGACCAGTGGAGACCCTTAAAGTGGTAACAGGATTATGGTCAACATGTCTTATTTCAAAGTTGGTGGCTGAAAACTTTGCTGTGTTACTAAGCAGCTACAGGAACGTTGTTGTAAGAAGACATCTACAGGGTAAAGGTGATGAGCAGGACTTTCCCAAATTTAGGATTTCTCTAGATATTAGTGAGGAACAAGAGGAAGACTCTGCCTGTTCCATTTTATCTTTCAAAACCCCTCAATTGGTAGAGTTTGAGTTTACATCCAAGAAGGCACTGAAATACATTACGGTCAAAGTTCTGCATTTGAATTCTCTGAGACAGCAAAGAGCATCGATTTGTTAAGACCAGACTTCCTTGTGAGGGACAGGTGGAGAGCTCTGTATAAGCCGCTCATAGAAAAGTGGATGGCTGACTTACAGTGGAGGCTTGTCCACGGGTCCATAGCTACAGACAGACATGTGGCACACCTGAGTACAGCAGTGGGTGGGGAGTGTAAAATTTGTGATCAAGATAAGGATTTGGAGCATTTGTTTTTAAAATGTTCAAGATTAACTGATCTTTTTAACTGATCTTAATTCCTGGTTCCAGAGATTTGAGGAGGAGTTCTCTGACAAACTGTTCATTGGAGGACTTAAATATAGATATTCAAGTAGATAGAAAGTGTGTTTGTTGAATTACATGATAGGAACAGCAAAGTTAGCAATTTGAATAACATGGAAAAATCAAGATCTACAGCTTGCCTCCACAGATCCTGAGGGGCTGTTAGAGTTTAGTGGCTGGAAGGTTAGTTTTCTTATTACAGACTTATAAACATTGTGGAGTTTTTCCCCTGAGATTTATGTTTTATGAAGATGAGTTGGTGTTTAATGTTTAAAGAGGTGTGTGTGTGTGTGTGTGTGTGTGTGTGTGTGTTTTAAAAAATGTTTTAATGTTAAAACAAAGTAATTCTGATATGATAGAGTTTGGAGTAATTACTTTTTAATGCTACGATAAGGTTGGTTAAACCCCTCTCTCTCTCTTTCTCTGTTTTAGAACTAAGAGAAGTTGTATTTGTGATTCAGAGTCAGAAGAACTCCTACCACATTGAAAGGGCAGAGCAGAGGAGAGCACACCTTTTGGACCAAGAGCCGGTAGATCCAGTTAATCTTTATCATAAATCACTATTCCATGCTTTTGTTTAGTTTTAATCACAGCCATCACACTCTGCACCCTAAAATGTAATCTGCAGAATTTATTTTCAGCTGCAAACAGCAGTAGCTAGTGTTAAAACCAAACAAAGCTAGTCTTTGCCGTGCAGTGAGAGAGAATCCTATGGGAATGGGAAAACATCCAAATAAGCATGGATGATGGATGCTTTAAACTCTCAAAGCACTGTAAAATCCCTGAGACTCTCTGGATGTGGGAGGTGATCTGCATGTGCTTGTAGCTACTTCTGGAATATGCTTATTTCCCACAAAGCACTCTCTTCTAATAAATAAATAAAACATTTAAAATCCATTTGTAAAATGTACTAATGGCCTTTGATGAATTATAATTTGATTACCTCTGGTTCGCATTGTTGCAGACGTCATAACACTTAGTTCAGTAGTTTAGTTGTATGGTTGTTCCGCCTAGCAATGCTGTTCAAAACAAAGAATGGAGTAATTGATCATTTTGACATTAACCATGACAGGCACAGTTTTTCTGTGAATGGAAAAATAATTATCCACATTATATCTGTAGAATTGTCAACTGGCTCAAGCCTGCCATGAGAGTTTTTGCAAAAAGTTTTGTCATTAGTAGGTTATCTATACCATAGATTAAGTTAGATCACCTTTTTTTTTTCTTCTAAATCTGGTTTATATTAGACCCTGCTCTAGATTTTTTAAGCACCTGCTGCATGCCCTAAACGCCTTGACAGCAATTCTGAAAGACGGTGACATTTTTTGAATAATAATGATTAATCTGGCACTCTGTTTATTGATTGAATGCAGCTTGGCTGCATTACTTTTGGCTATAGGCTGAGTAACCATTTTGAGTCATTATTATGATTGGGCAATCAGAACAACACCTTTATGCGCTGTAATGCAAAGGTCATTTATACAGAGTGCTAGTCTTCAAATATCATTTAAAAACCAAATATTATCATCATTTTATAACTGCCAGATGTAACATTCTAAAATCCTATTTCTTGATGTAAAGTTAGGTTTATGAATTTATTCATGTTAAGTACCCTGATTCATTTGTTGAGACGGATATGTCAAAGCTAAATTAAGCAAGGGCAGCATTAATGACTTGCCATGATAGCTCTTGCTAATTTAACACTAATTTGTTATATTGTTTAGTGAGGCTATGAACTTGCAAGGCCAGCTTCCTATGAATCTATAGTTCTATGAATCTAATTAGTATGAGATATACACAAAAAAAATAAGAAATCAGGACAGGGCAAATATTTTTCACAGCACTGTAGTATATTGGAATTGAAATTAAACAATGAATATTAATTCAGACTTTCAGCTTTAATGCAAAAATAACACTTGGAATCAACTCTAGACCTTTTACCTATTTACATGTACCATAACAATAACAATAACTTTGTCAAATAATTATGGACCTGACTGTATATAGTAATAAAATGTAAGTAAACAAACTACACATTGACTGCCTTCCAGACTGCCTACATTTTAACATGTAGTATTGTGATAAAAATGGCTATTCTCCAAGGAAATTAAAGGTCTCATTAGCAGGTTTCTCTTGCAGAGCTCACCAGAGGTTGTGCTCCTCCATCAATTATCAGAATACGATGGAAACTGGGGGATTCTTCCTGTGCTGCCTCGGTGAGCACCATTTTTATCCACATAAAGGATACAGACATGTGAACAAGCACATTAATAGAAAATAATTTCACATACATAAAGGTTCTACATAGGAAGGGGAGTGTGACGTTAGAATTCTCTTAGTGTTAATTCGCTATAGATAATATTTATTTATCTAATGAAATGCAATCATTCCTGCAATTTCAGACTTAAAATAATATTTTAATATGTATGTTTTAATATCAGGCATTAAATCTTCTTTCTACAGCAACAGACACAGGCAAACCTACAGTGAACCTGAAAAGTTTACACACCCCTGTTAAAATGGCTGTTTTTTGTAATGTAAAAAAATTAAATCAAGATCAAAAACATGTCGGAACCTTTTCCACCCTCAGTGTGAAATTACAGCATATAAAAATTAAGTGAAAAACAATCAGAAACATTTTAGGGAAAAATAAAAAACTTACAATAACCTGGTTGCACAAGTGTGCACACCCCTAAACTAACCCTTTGTGGAGGCACCTTTTGATTTTATTACACCACTCAGTCTTTTTTGGGGTAAGAGTCTTAGCATGGCACATCTTGCAATATTTTCCCACTCTTTCTTGCAAAAACAATGTAGATCCATCAAATTGTAAGGGCATCTCCTGTGTATAGCCTGCTTCAGGTCACCCCACACATTTTTAGTTGGATTCAGGTCTGGGCTCTGGCTAGATCATTCAAAAACTTTGATATTCTTTTGGTTAAGCCATTCCTTTGTTGATTTGGATTTATGTTTTGGCTAATTGTTATACTGAAATGTGAAATTCATTTTCATCTTTAGCTTATTAACAGACACCTGAAGGTTTTGCCTGAAAATTGACTGGTATTTGAAGCTATTCATGAAGAAAAGCTGAAGCTGAGCCTTAAATCATGATGCAGCCACCACCATGCTTCACCGTGGGTACTGTATAGTTTTCTTTTGGTGATGTGCTTTTTTTGAATGAAACATACCTTTTTGAATTATGGAATTATTATTCCTTTTGGAATTGGTATTTCACACTGAGGGTGGAAAAAGTTCTAATATTATCTTGGTTTAATTTTTTTTTTTTATGTCGCAAAACCCGGACATTTTAACAGGTATGTACACTTTTTTATATATACTGTAGATGTCAGGTTGGTGAAAACAGCTTGTTTGTGATTAGATTTTTTTTTTGTGCTTTCCCCATTCAAGAATCTTTCCAAGTATGCTTGAAATATTTAATTGAGCTTGTCAGTCCTATCTCTGTAGACATTCTATTTGACATTGAATTCCTGGTTTGTTTGTTTGTTTTTCAAAATTGAAACATAGTGGAGTGTTTGTTTTTCAGTCTGGCTGAAGGTTACTGTCGGAGGTCTTTGTGGATTTTTTTCCTTGAGGAGGAGACCATTGTCAATATAGCCAGACTGCTGCAGGTGCTCAGCAGATTTAACCCTGGAAGAGTAAGTTATTTTCCTATTCCACTACTCATATTTGCATTGGGCCTTTAGTAATATATAAATATATTATTAGTATATTTACAATGCAAATTTGTATTTTTAAGGCACGCTATTCCAGCATGCTGTTTTCAGCACCATGTGGTAATTTAACTGAGCAGCATTTGTTAAACCCTCATGAGCAAGTATTTTAACACTTAAAACATTCAAACAATAAAACTCTAATTATTGAATACACTGGTTGAAAATAAAATGGTTGTAATCTTTGATAATATCCTTGAGGGAAAGATAGCTAACAGGTTCCTTCAGTACAATTTAGAAACAGACATGGTTTTCTGTAGAAATCATTACTGATTCACTGTAAAGATAAATGACCAAATATATGTGGGATATATATGTTTTTTTTACTAGCCTTATGTTTGTATCTTGAGAAACTTGAGTGAGTGGGTACAACACCATTATCTTAGCTGCAGTAACAGAATTTAGCATGACATGGCTAGCGTGTTGCTACCAGGGGCAGATTTAGTAATTTGGGGGCCCTAGGCAAAATGTAGGAATGGGGCCCTCGTTTCAGTGTTTTAACATCGATTTTTAAATTTTCAGCATTGATAGCAATAATCAGGGGTAAACTGGGGCCAAAAAGTGGCCCTGGACTTTCTGGCCCCGAACGAACCACCACACCCCATCCCACAACACGCCACATCAAAATACACCGGCTCATTGATGATTAGACCAATTTTTAACACCACTTACTAGCATAAACATATAACACAATACAGAAACATAAAAGCTATTTAAACATATTTATTTGAACACTAACATGAATCCACATCTAATAATTTTACCCCCCAAATAGACCACTACTACTACTACAATAATAATAATAATAATAATAATAATAATAATAATAATGTTACATTTATTTTCAAATTTTAGTATTATGAAATTAATCTTGATATTAGGCCTATATTAATAAATAAGAATATTTCACTACAATTACTAACCAAGAAAAAAACAAAAAGTCACTGTATGGTACAGTAGGACAACAGCTTATAAAATTTTCTTCTTTTTTCTAAATTGTGGTAATATTTAAGCATATTTATTTGAAGCAGTACTGAACATGAATACACATCTGAATGGCACACTATCATCATGTAACATGAAGTTCAGCTTTATTTGGAGAGAGCGAGAAGAGAAACAGAGAGAGAGAGAATGAACCATGCTAAGAGAGAGAGAGAGAGAGAGAGAGAGAGAGAGAGAGAGAGAGAGAATGAACCCTGCTGCCTGTCCCAGCTTTGCTGTTCTTTGGCTGCAAATCTAGAATAATCTGTAATGTTAGAGCTGTCAGCGCCTGCAGAACTACAACTTGCCTTCACGCCACAGGCAAAATATGTTAATTTAAAACACTTCACAGGCTTTGATAAAAACTTTTTGCTTTCCTCCCTCTTTCTCCTTTTTTTAGCACTGCTGCTTTGCTTAATTTTTACTCTATCTGAATACACATGATGAGTTACTACTTTCTACCTGAATCATTTCCACAAATATGCAGTGAAATTGTGGAATAGTCCAATGTAGTGGGTACTGGGGCAGTGGGGGCGGGGCCAATTAAGCATTCTGATGGAATTTTAGCATATGGATTTTTAGTAAAACATAATTAATTAGCGAAATGAAAAAATAAAACTTTCTTAACCGTAAGTTTATGCAGCGTAGCATAAATTTGGTAGCTCAGGGCTCAAGGCAATTGCAGACCTTTGCCTAATGGGAGGTCCGGCTGTGGTTGCTTCTTTCTATAACATGTGCACTCTATGTGTCTGATAAATCATTCACCTAGTGTTACAGTATGCAGCACAGCAAGCAGTAAGTAAAAACTCCTTCCTTGTAAAATATTAAGTTTTCACTCTTTGTAAATAATGCAGAAATGTATTTCCACATACAGGTATCTCACCTACTGCTGCATGAAATGTGTTAATGATAACTAGATAAAAAGGACAAGTAACCAAAATTATAGTCTTTTCTTTTAATCTAAGCTATATAAGTGATGGAAGACTACCTAAAATTCTTACCCTTGAGGATTATTATTTGGGTTATGGTGGATAAGTTAATCAGAGGATCATAGAATATTTTAATGTATCTGTTTTACAGATTGCCCCCATAGTTCATGCTATACCACTTGGAAGGTGCTGGCTGGATGTGCACTGGCTCTCTTTCTGGCATTCAGCAGCTCACTGCTCATTTTTTACAACTCCTCCTTCACAGCCCCACTGCCAGATTTGTACATTCAAAGAGATCTTGTCAATCAATATCACTGTCACTGAAAATAAAGAATAAAAATTAATGCGAATGAGAGAACCTACATTTTTTCTTCCCATGATCTTCAGGAAATTTGTATGATGCAACTTTCTGTTGCAACATGTGACTGGAATATTCCAAATACTTAATAGAGGGAATTTCATTCAGGTAATTGGGCAGAGTTAATATTGTGGAAGTAAAATGTAAATTTTTCATAACCTATAACACTATGTAACACAAATTTTGTTCCTAGGAATATGTGTTATGTGTCTAATTGCTTATGCCTCAAAAGTATTGAAAATGACTATTAATCTCTTCAGACTTTGCTTTTGTGACCAGCACATTGACATTTTGAAATTTATAGATTTTAATTTTCACATAAAGTCAGAAAAAAACAACGTATCAAAATGAACATGTACAGTCAAAAAAATAAGTACATGACGAGAACATGATGGGAGACTACATTTCGGGGTTGCTTCATGATAGTGATTTATAATATAATCGTAAATCTCAAAAAACTCAGAAATCTCACTTCTAAATCTTTTGTGGTCAGTTTTGTATGACTTTAGTGTAAATACAGTCATGTGAAAAGATAAGTACATCCCATGGAAATTGTTGGCTTTTTTTTGACATATTTGGACAACCAAACATTTGATCCTCTTTGAAAACTGCCTATTAACAAAGATGATATACTCTATCAAATGACACATAAAATTTTAATTTTGTAGTAAATCACAATTTAAATGAACAAAAAAAAAATCAGTCACATGGAAAAAGTAAGTACACCTCTACTTTTATCATACCTTCAAATCCATAAAATTATAATCAGGTGTTCAAGGGTGCCAGTGATTAGAACCTGCTTAGGGAGTGCAGGTGTTATTTATACCTCTCCCATATATAGTGTCTAGTGTTCCCTTTGTTACTGGAGTGTGTAGTGTCATCATGCCAAGATCTAATGAGTTCTGTAAGGCCTTCAGAGAAAAGGCTGCGGATGCCTCAGGGACTGGACAGCTTGCATTCATTGATTCAACTATGAATTCTGCATCATATCAAAGAGTGCTTGAAGATAATGTGAGGCCATCTATCCGAAAGTTGAAGTTGAACCAAAAGTGAACCTTTCAACAGGATAATGATCCTAAGCAAATCTAGCAAGGAATGGCTCAAAAAGAAGAAAAGTTATGGAATGGCCTAGTCAAAGCCCGGATTTTAATCCCACTGAAATGTTGTGGGGGGGATTTGAATGGGCAATACATGCAAGAAAACCCTCAAACATCTTGCAACTGAAAGAATATTGCATGGAAGAGTGGTAAAAAAAAAATCCAGCAAGCCAATGTCAGAGGCTGGTGGACAATTATGCAAATTGCCTTTAGAAGTTATTTCTGCTAAAGGGGGCAATACTAGCTTCTAAGGCTGTACTTACTTTTTCCACACCAGTATGTCACATCTATTGATATTTCTGTTGAATAAATGATTGAAAATGATTGAATTTTCTTTGTGGTTTTGTTCAAGTATATCAACTTTATTAATAGGCACTGTTTCAAAGATGATCAAATGTTTGCTTGTCCAAATATGTCAAAAAAGCCAACAATTTCCATGGGATGTACTTATTTTTTCCACACGACTGTATTTATACTAAACTCATACAAAACTGACCACAAAAGATTTAGAAGTGAGAAGTTTTTTGAGATTTATGATTATATTATAAATCACTTTCACGAAGCAACCTGCAAATGTAGTCTCCCATCATGTTCTCGTTATGTCGTCCTTGTTACATTTACATTTATTCATTTAGCAGACGCTTTTATCCAAAGCGACTTTCAAATGAGAAAATACAAGCAAAGCGATATATCAAGCAGAGAACAATACAAGTAGTGCTACCATACAAGATCCGTTAATTGAGTTCCAGAAGAAGCAAAGTGTGCAGGGTAGAGGTGTAAGTGCCAGAGGATTTTTTATTTATTTATTTATTTTTTTAATGGGTTGGTTAGGTGTTCACGGAAGAGGTGGGTCTTTCGCTGTTTTCTGAAGATGGTGAGAGATCCTGTGGTCTGGATTGAGATTGGAAGTTCATTCCACCACTGAGGAACAGTTAGTTTGAATGTTCTTGAAAGGGACCTTGAGCCATGCTGAGTAGGTACTACTAAGCGTCAGTCGTTGATTGATCGCAGATTACGTGAGGGAACGTAAGACTTCAGGAGAGAATTGAAGTAGGAGGGTGCTGTTCCAGACAAGGTCTTGTAGGTGAGCATCAAGGCCTTAAATTTGATGCAGGCGGTTACAGGAAGCCAGTGGAGGGAGATGAAGAGGGGTGTGACATGGGATCTCTTGGGCTGATTGAAGATGAGGCGTGCTACTGCATTCTGAATCATTTCAAGGGATTTGATGGTGCTGGCCGTGAGGCCCGAGAGTAGTGAGTTGCAGTAGTCCAGTTTTGAGATAACAAGAGCCTGGACTAGTATCTGTGTAGCCTGTTCGGTGAGGTAGGGTCTGATTTTCTTGATGTTCTAAAAGATGAACCTACAGGACCATGCAGTTGTTGAGATGTGGTCTGTAAAGGTCAAGCTGTCATCGAGAATCACCTCAAGGTTCCTGGCCGTCCTGGTTGGCTTGAGTGTGGTTGAGCCGAGCTGTACAGTGAGGTTGTGGTTGATTAAGGGACAGGCTGGGATGACAAGAAGCTCAGATTTTGCCAGGTTGAGCTTAAGGTGGTGTTCCCTCATCCAGACCGAGATGTCTGACAGGCAAGCAGAGATACGTGCAGAGACGGATGGATCGTCAGGCTGGAAGGACAAATAGAGCTGGGTGTCATCAGCATAGCAATGATATGAGAAGCCATGAGACTCAATCACCTCTCTAGAGATGTAGTGTAGATAGAAAAGAACAGTGGACCCAGAACTGACCCCTGTGGAACACCAGTTGTGAGTTGCTGAGTTTCAGAAATACCTCCCCTCCATGATACCTTGAAGGATCTGTCAGAGAGATAAGATTCCACCCAGCGCAGAACCGTTCCAGTGATGCCCAGGCTGGAGAGAGTTGAAAGGAGGATCAGATGGTTCACAGTGTCGAAAGCAGCAGAGAGGTCGAGTAGGATGAGGACAGATGATCTAGAGGTTGCTCTTGCTAGTCGTACGCCTTCAGTGACGGAAAGCAGAGCAGTCTCTGTGGAGTGATTGCTCTTGACACCAGACTGCTTGGTGTCCAGGAGGTTGTTCTGTGTGAGAAAATTGGAGAGTTGATTAAAAAAGGCTCTTTGAAGAGTTTTGGAAAGAAAAGGGGGGAGGGAAACAGGTCTGTAGTTTTCAACCACAGCAGGGTTAAGTGATGTTTTTTTAAGCAGTGGGGTAACCCAGGCCTGTTTAAATGAAGTAGGGTATGTGCCAGTAGAGAGGGATGTGTTAAAGATGTGTGTGAGTGCAGGTAATAGTGTGGGAGAGATGGACTGAAGAAGATGAGAAGGGATAGGGTCAAGAGGACAGGTTGTGGGATGGCTAGAGAGGAGGAGTTTAGAGATATCAGTCTCTGAGAGGGGAGAGAAGGAAGTCAGTTGGGAGTTACATGGAGGAGGAGCCAGTCTATTCATGTCTGGGGTTGAGAACTGGTTCCTGGTTGATGTAACCTTGTTGGAAAAGAAAGTGCCAAAGTCATCTGCAGTGAGAGAGGTAGGGGAAGGGGGAGGAGGGGGACAGAGAAGAGAAGAAAACGTTTTGAAGAGAGTGCGGGTGTTGGGACAACTGCCAACCTTCTCTTGGTAGTATGTGGCTTTAGCAATGGAGATGCTGTTGAAAAAAGAGGAGAGAAGTGTTTGGAAATTGGTTAGGTCAGTTGTATTATTAGATTTTCGCTATTTCCTTTCAGATGCTCTTAGTTTGGCCCGGTTGTTACGCAGAGCTTCTGAGAGTCAAGGGCTAGAGGGCGATGTGCGAGCAGGTCTGGAGGTTAGGGGCAGATGCTGTCAAGAGAAGATGTTAGGGTGGAACGTAGCATTAAGTCAAGTGAGGAGAGGTGGCTATCAGAGGGAAGTAAGGTTGTGACAAGGGAGGAGAAATGTGAGGGGGAAAGGGAGCGAAGATTGCTAGAGATAGAGGGTGGAGACAGTGAAGCGGGTGAGGGGAGAGAAATAGAGAACTGGATAAAGAAATGGTCAGAGGTGTGGAGAGGAGTAATGAGAAGATTGTGTGTGGTGCAATTACGTGTGAGGATGAGGTCGAGCTGTTTGCCGGCTTTGTGGGTTGCTGGCGTGGTGAACTGCTTGAGGTCAAATGTGGGAAGGAGAGCAAGAAAGTCAGCTGCATGTGGCTTGTCTAGATGAATGTTGAAGTCACCAAGAACCACAAGAGGAGTTCTATTATCCAGGATGGTCGACAGTAGCGTGTCAAATTCATCGATGAACTTCCCCAGTTGACCTGAAGGATGATAAACAACAAGAAAGTGCATTTTGGCAGGGTCAGTGACTGTAACAGCATGAAATTCAAAGCAAGTGTAGGAGCAAGAGGGAGAAAGACAGGTAAATTTCCATGTTTTGGAGAGAAGCAAACCTGTACCACCCCCTCATCTGTTGGGACGTGAGGTATGGGAGAGGTTGAAGTTGGAGGCTAGGGCAGCGGGTGTGGCAGTGTTCTCAGTATGGATCCAGGTCTCAGTCAGAGCCAGCACACTGAGGTTGGAGTGGGTTGCAAAGGCAGGAATGAAATCTGCCTTGTTGACGGCAGATTGGTAGTTCCAAAGTCCGATAGAGAATGAGAGGGAATCTGCAGAGGCCACATTCAGAGAGCGTAGGTTGTCTAAGTTGCGTATTTTTCTGGGAGTATGCCGTGGTCTGCGCCTATGGCAAATAACAGGGATAAACTGATGAGACATGTTGGTGTTAGTACCTGTGTAAACAGCAAGAGAAATAAAGGGGGGGAAAGTATACTTAGAGGATGAGTGGTGTCTTGTCGGTGTCCTTGCTTGGTGGACTCGTGCAGGTAGACTCGCAGGTCTTCACACGACAAGGGCTGATGCTTCCGCCTCAGCGTTTCTTAATTCTTAAATACTGCGGTGCTTCACAGCTGAGCACGCCTCTTTAATTAGCAAAACAAAGAGGTGTCGCGTGAACAAGCCTCTCCCGACCGAAACCGAATATGAGTACTGGAATTAGCTTTAATCTAGCAAAGTGTACACAGCTCATAGCAACAAGCAAGCGCAGTTACAGCTTCTAGCAGCATTCTAAGTCCAGTATTCGATTGCCTAGTTCCTTTGAGTATGCTCCCATATTCTCCTTGAATTTATCAAGATGAGCATCAAGAATATTGACTGAGATAGAGGTTGACAGATTGATTGGTTTTGCCATTTAATTGGCACTGATACCCAATTGCTGAAACTATCGGTAATATCCACACCAATAATTTTTCCTGGTTGTGTCCTTTGCAGGAGTGGCTGAAAAGGGTCCGCTGCCATTATACATTTTAGCAGGTACTGCCCAACTTAGTTATTGGCATCGGTGAAATCCAATATC
Source organism: Ictalurus punctatus (assembly GCF_001660625.3). Lineage (NCBI taxonomy): Eukaryota > Metazoa > Chordata > Actinopteri > Siluriformes > Ictaluridae > Ictalurus > Ictalurus punctatus. The sequence goes on along the minus strand of NC_030431.2, from coordinate 10,710,155 downwards.
GGTCGACCTCTACTTTGAGAGACATCCTGAAGCCCACTGTGCCGTAGTTCCCTTTCAAAGGGAACTGAACATTGGCTGAGCTACACTCTGTGGGAAGCGCCCTCGGGCATGATCTGAAGCTTGTGTTACATCATGCCTATTTATAGACCTGCTGTGATCAGGTGACGTGGCAATTAAGCGTGTCGCGTGATATAAAAATGGCACCTGTGAACCGTGCCGTCAGTCTTGTTATCTTCAATAAGACTGCACGTCGGTCATTTGTGTAACGCTCACAAGAAGACTCATTTCCTCTGTATATTTAGAATAAAAAATCTCTTTACTTTTTGTCCCTTTTAAAAAAGAGAGAGAAAAGTATGATTGAGAGAGAATTCAGGAAGTGTGTTAAGACTTGCTCATGTTTCATCATGGGCACAGACAGACACACTTTCTACCTGAAGTGTCTAGTGGTGGAGCACGTATCTGGGCTGACCGCTGCCGAGCCAGCCAGCCGACTCAGGTCCTGGGGATTTCGTATGAATCTGGAAGTGGAGCCAGAGACGAGTGCTGCTCTATCTCATTCTGTGTCTTCCAGGTCCGGCCATCCCTGGATTTTGGAGCTCGCATCGTGACTCCTCCTTCCGCTATGGAAAGCCAAAAAAAATCCTTTCTGACTCCGAGGAGCCAGAAGGTTGTGCTAAAAACTGAGAGCAGCTCTGAAGCATATAAAAAGTTGCTAGAAGTGATTACTAAGGCTGGATGGGCTTTTTTCTCCCCAGTGAAAATAAATCTCCCTCACACTGCAGAAAACTCCCCTTTTTTTCAGAAGTGCATGACAAAATATCACGCTTCTGGGGAAAACCATACATAAGCCGTATTTATAACACCGCAATTTCAGATTATTCGCCCATCGTGGGGAATGAACGGTACAGCTATTTAGCTATACATAAGCTGGAGGAGGCGCTTGCAAGCTACCTCTCTCCATCGACGGCAGGTAATTTAGGGGGCCGGCTTTGCCATCCAATCCATATAAGATGGCCACGGCATTGGTGGGCAAGGCCTATGCAGTAGTGGGTCTTGCTTGTGGGTCACTGCATACGATGCCTACCAAGCAGACCTGCAGAGTGAGCTCGACATATGGCGGCATTCAGCCAGTTCCTTCCCTGTTGTGTCAAGTTCACTGGGGCATCCACGAGTGGAGTGCTAGTGCAAGGGAGGCAAAGAAAGTGCCTTAGAAGGTGTGGTGGCCTGCCCCCCTCCCCAGACAGCTAGGGGAACCAGGTGGCCACAGTCACAGCCTGCTACTAGGCCTGATCTGAGAATGGACATAAAGATCAAGCAGACAAAGGAGAAGTGGTCCTGAGAGACATATCAGGGGACATGAGGTTGTTAGGGAAGTTAACCCCTAGTACTACTGTAGGGCCTCCGCTAGTCCAGCCTTGTCCCAAGTTTTCAGTCTTCTCTGGTCAGCGAAATGTCACAGGGCAACGAACATCTGATGCTTTCCCGCCAATAGAATGTGGAAAAGTTATTGTCACTAAAAGACCATCTGGTAGCGTGGAAACTACCTCCAAATGTGTCTCCATGGGTTCTGTCTACCATAAAAGGATTACCGGGTCCAGTTCACAACTTTCTTCCTCAATTGAGAGGTCACCATAGAGGTGTTAGTTGTGACAGACAACACAGTGGTGGTCTCATAACAACCACCAGGGGGAATTATGTTTGCACCCCTGTTCAGGCAGGTGCAACTAATTCTTCTCTGGGCAGAGGGAAAGTTTTTGTCAGTGAGTGCAATGTACGTTCTGGGCAACTGGAATGTGGGGGCAGACATCCTGTTGAGGCAGGGGCTGAGGCCCAGGGATTGGAGGCTCCACCCACAAGTGGTGGAGTCCATATGGCGGAGATTTGGCCAAGCAGAAGTGGATGTGTTCTCCTCCGAGGAGACAACACACTGCCCCCTGTGGTTGACCCTCACTCCTCCCACACCATTGGGGCTGGATATCATGGTGCACACGTGGCCGAGGTCATATCTGTATGTTTTTCCCATGATCGCTCTGCTCCCAAAAGTTCTAGCCAGAGTTCACCAAGACTGTCTACGTCTGCTGCTAGTAGTACCTTATTGGCCAGCTCAAATATAGTTCAAATATTCTCAGAGATAATATCCCTGCTGGGTGGCACTCCTTGGGAGATTCCCATCTGCAGGGATCTACTTTCTCAAGCCAGAGGGCTGATTTATCACTCTTGGCCGGAACTATGGAAACTGTGTGTCTGGCCCCTGAGGAGCACCAGCTCATAGATTCTGGTCTCGCAACTAAGGTTGTAGAGAATATATTGAACGCTAGAGCACCATCCACGAGGAAATTGTATGCGCTCAAGTGGTGACTTTTGTCTCATGGTCTGAGGAGCGTCAGCTAGACACAGTGAACTGTGTAATAGCTACAGTCTTGGAGTTCTAACATGGATGTTTCTCAGCAGGGTTGGCTCCTTCTACATCAAGGTCTGTGTGGTCACCATTTTTGCAAGCCACACCCCTATTGATGGAGCCTCTGTGGGGCAACATCCTCTATCTTTGAGGTTTATGCATGGTGTCAGGTAGCTGAGGCCTATCTGCAGACCATGAATACCTTCCTGGGACCTATCTGTGGTCTGGGAAGGTCTGTCAAGTGCCCCATTTGAGCCCTTAGAGTCAGCCTCAGAGAAGCTTCAGAGTAGCCTCAGAGAAGCTTCAGAGAAGCTTCAGAGCTTAAGAGTAGCTCTTTGGCTGGCCCTGGCATCCCTCAAGCGAGTAGGAGATCTACAAGCTCTCTCTGTTGTCCCTTCCTTGACTTTGCCCCTGGATTAGCCAATGCCTTCCTATATCCTAGGCCAGATAATATTCCTAAAGTGCCTATGTCTGCTGCCCAGCCAGTAGTGTTGCAAGCTTTCTGCCCTCCTCCGTTCCTCACACCGGAATAAGAGAAATTGCACATACTGTGTCCAGTAAGGGCTCCTGTACTTAATTCGACCACTTCAGCCAGTGGCATAAGTCGGAGCAGCTGCTGGTCGCAGCGTTCAGCTCACGCAACGTCTCGTTCCATTCTCAGGGAACAGGGTTACATGCGTAACCCAGCCGTTCTTCACCAGAGTCTCAATCATAGTTTTTGGCTTTGTGAGTGCCCAGGAAGCTCCAAACCACTGTGACGAAACTGTTGTCTTTACCTATTTTCCAGAACATCTCCAGACTTGTAAAACTTTCTAGAACAGTTTTTTAATTATAATAGAGACCACAACTGAGCCTACAACTGAGCCCAGCACTTTGATAGTGGGGACTCCATTATCAGAAAGGATACCAGGATGACTACCACTTGCTGCCTTCATTTCTTTGGTAAATAAGGAACTTCAGAGCATTCTGCTAGAGCATAAGACTCTAAATCGGGTTGTTACATGTTGAAGAAAATTATATTCGGAAATAACTACTGAAGAGGGATTTCAATTAACTCTTTGAAACACTTGAAAGATTAAAAGTTCAGTCATTCATCTGTGGACCACTCCCAGCCAGAGGAATGAATATGTTTTTTCATTTGCTTGATCTAAACACATGGCTACACAAAACCTGAAACATCAGAGCACTGAACTACATCGACAAATTTAATCTTTTCTGGAGTCAAAGTAATCTGTTTAAATCAGATGGCCTGCACCCAAACAGGATTTGAGCAAGAGTGTTAAATGATAATATCCTCTTCTCCCTCCTTCATCCATCTGCAACATGTGCCAATCCTCTCAAACTCAATAGCACACAAACACCACTGCAGTGTCTGGATGAAACAGGACCGCACTTCAATATATGGATGGACATTTGGTCAACACACCCCACTAGGATACAGTGCATCCAAAACACGCACCCACTTAGGAACACAACCCAGGCTGAGCCCCACCGACAGTGTTCAGCAGTTGGACTTTGACAAATTAGAATGTCTCCAAGATACAGGACTGAAGGATGAGTTCCTGGAAGAAAGCAAAGGAAGTCAAGATATCATGCTTCAGCCTCCAAAAATACCAGAGGCACTTTCTCCCTCTCATCAACATCACATTCACCTCTTCTGAGCTTGTCTAAGATAATGGAGGAACTGGTCTTTACTGAAACAAAACTATCCCACTCCAATGCATCGAGCCCCCAGACACCAAGAAAAAAAATGGAAGGCCCCTCTACCACCAAAATCTATGGGCCCCCCTTCATATGAGAGAGCTCTCCGGCCACTGCCACAACATCAGGGCCCACACCGTCCTTCATCTGTTCTGGGTAAACAGCAAACAACTGATAACATCTCCCAGCGATATGTGTTGGGACCATGCTACAGTAGTAGCAACATTCCTCAATGTTCACAGAACAAGCAGGAACCCAATGTCCCTTTGGTTTTATCTATATATTTTGTGTCATTAGTCCTTCTTAAGGCGTAGAGCAAACCTGTGTTATCTGTTGCCTATTAGACATCTATCTGAAATTACCGTGGAACCAAAAACAGAAATTGTTAAGCTGGCACTTTTAAACATCTGCTCACTTAAAAAAAAGTAATATTTAGTCAATGATCTCATCACCACAAACAACTTGAATTTTATGTTTCTAAATGATTCTTGGTTAGATGACAGCTTTAGTGCAACAGTCCTCAATTAATCGGCCCCTACAAACTTTACTTATATGAGATCCTGTAAAGCTGTTAGGAAAGGTGGAGGAATAGCTGCAATATTTAAAGGGTCATGAAACCTCCCTCTTTCAGCTGAAGTCTACCTCTCAATGTTTTTGCAGCTTAAATTCAGCTTAAATGGGCGTGGATGGCTGAGCGAAGAAGGAAGGGGGAAGGGGCGTGGCAGGGAAAGGCAGAAGAGGGGGCATGTATCATTGCGTAGACGCAAACTGCTTTCATAAACAAGTCCGAAGTCCACCTTTCTCCAATTCTCATAGCTCTCCAGAATAAAAACACTCAAACTCTTACACCACTGAAACAAATACCTCTGACCCATTTGAATGCCTCTCTCATCTACTACATCTGTAGGAAAGCACCATGTGCTGTCAGGAATAATTAAGAGACAGCATCTTCTCATAGGATAAGAACACACACGCTCATGAATAGTTATGAGACACCGACAAGTCATCGAAGTACTATAGTACATTGCCACGTCACTGCCTGTGATCGAGATTTTAAACCAGGAAGACGAAAATAAAAGCTCAAAATTAACTAGCTTTCTCCTACAATTAAAATTAACAGATGCAAAGATTGTCTTTTATGATGTGCGATGTTAACACCTTTGTTAACATCTCAGAAAATGTAATTTAGTGTTTCAGGACGCTTTAAAGATGTCTTTCAATACATCACTTGGTCTTTCAATGTGTCACTTGGTGATTACTAGTCATTTGAGTATCTCAGTATTGTACTAAAAGGTGCTGCACAGATTTTATTCTTAATTATTTATAGGCTGCCAAAATACTCTTCTACATTTGATGATTTTACAGAACTTATATCAGCAACTTCATCTGAATTTGACTGTTTTATTATTGCAGTAGATTTTAATATCCATATAGATCATTCTGAAAGCAGCACTGGCAAAGAGCTCATATTTGTTTTAAAAACTTTTGATCTAACTCAGCACGTGAGTGGACCCAGACAAAATCGGGGTCACACTCTGGATCTGCTCATTAGTAAGAATCTAACATCTCATCAACTGTTATTAAGGATGTGGCTCTATCTGATCATTATTGTGTTATCTTTCATATATTGATTTCTCCTGTCACAGAAACTAGATTTGTCACAGTCAAAAAGAGGTACATAAATGAGAATACTAGTGTTCAATTTAAGAAGGCTATATCTATGACACCAAGTATATCTGCAGACTCTGTTGTTGTTCTCCTTGATAATTTTAACTCAAAAGTTAAAAATACTATTAATGACATTGCTCCTGTAAAGGTCAGGAAGATGACTGGTAAGCGTAAGGCACCTTGGAGAAACACAAACCAGATGAAAACACGAAAAGAAAATGCAGGAAAGCCGAACGCTTGTAGTGGAAAGCAAAACTTGAAGTACATTATAACACCTATACAAGCAGCCTCCATACTTTCAATGCATAACTATGCACAGCTAGACCGACCTACTTCTCAAACATTATAAACAGCAACATCAACAACAGATGTATTCTTTTTGATAGAAATTAATAAACCCACCACCAGTCTGACTGCAAATGCAATGAGTTTGCATCTTTTTTCAAGAAAAAATTTATGACATTAGAATGGCGATCAGCTCGTCCTCATGTTGCACCGAAGTTAGACAGCACCCACCAAGACAACTTCACAAGTATGTCAATATGTATACTTTTGAGGAAATTGATGCCAAAAATCTAGAAGAAACAGTACAGCAGCTTAAAACATCAAACTGCTGTCTCAACACACTCTCTACATCTTATTTTAAGTGTTTTGAAAAAGATCTTATTTTAAGTGTTTTGAAAAAGATCTCTTAGACATAGTAAATGCCACACTCCTCTCAGGCACTTTTCTGAAATCCCTGAAAACCGGAATTGTTAAGCCTCTTCTGAAAAAGAGCAACCTGAATAACATGGTTTTAAACTATAGACCAATATCAAATCTTCCTTTCATAGGCAAGATCACTGAAAAGGTTGTTTTCAATCAACTGAACCGATTTCTATCCTCAAATAGTTATTTGGACAATTTCCAATCTGGTTTCCGGCAACATCACAGCACAGAGACGGCACTCACAAAGATAATTAATGATATTCGATAAAATACTGATTCAGGCAAAATGGCCGTGCTGGTATTATTGGATCTCAGTGCTGCTTTTTATACTGTTGACCACAATATACTCCTAGGCAGACTGGAAATCTGGGTAGGGCTCTTTGGGATGGTCCTTGGCTAGTTTAGGTCATATCTGGAAGGGAGGGGTTTGTGTGTGAATATAGGCAGCTATGAATCTAAGTCCCATGACGTATGGAGTCCCACAAGGCTCAATTCTTGGACTTCTGCTGTTCAACCTGTATATGCTCCCTCTAAGCCAGATTATGAAGTGGAACCAAATTGCATACCATAGCTATGCAGTCAACACCCAGACCTTTCTAGCCCTGTTGCCTAATGATTACCACCCTATAAACTCCCTGTGCCAGTGACATTTGACATTTATGGCATTTGGCAGATGCCCTTATCTAGAGCAACTTACATTTATCTCATTTATCTCATTTATACAACTGAGCAATTTAGGGTTAAGGACCTTGCTCAGGGCCCTTGCTTCAGGGCCCAACAGTGGTAGCTTGGCAGTGCTGGGGCTTGAACCCCTTACCTTCTGATCAGTAACCCAGAGCCTTTAACCACCGAGCCACCAAAGCCCAAGTGCCTTGATGATATTTGAATATTTGATATTTGATATTTGATATCCTTCAGTTAAACAAAGACAAAACAGAAGTCATTGTATTTGGAAATAAAGATCAAAGTCTCAAGTTGAACATATACCTTGACTCCAGGGCTCTAAAGGCAAAACATCAAGTCAGGAATATTTGTGTCATTTTGGAGTCTGATCTAAGTTTCAGTAGTCAAGTGAAAGCAATAACCAAATCAATCTACTATCGCCTTAAAAATATAGCGAGAAGTAGGTGTTTCATTTCCAGTCAAGACTTCGAGAAACTTATTCATGCATTTATTACCAGCAGGATGGATTACTGCAATGGACTTCTCACCGATCTTAGACAGTTGCAGCTCATTCACAATGCTGATGCCAGGATTCTCACCCGAACCAAAAAATCTGAGCATGGTACTCCAGTCTTCAGGTCTTTACATTGGCTACCAGTTACATTCAGAATTGATTTTAAAGTACTATTACTAGTTTATAAATCGCTGGAACCCGTGACCTAGGACCTAAATACATTAAATATATGTTTTACTGAATATAAACCGAATAGGCCTCTCAGATCATTAGGATCAGGTTAGTTAGAAATAAAAGGTTTCACTCAAAACAATGAGATATGAGACATTCAGTATGTTTACATGGACAACAATAATCAACAATAATATTAACCTGATTAAGACAATACTCTGATTAAGAAACTACCATGTAAACAGCAATTTTTAATTACCTTAATCCAAGTAAGGTCATACTCGAAGTAAACACAAAGCGAATTAAGATATGTGGCGTACTCCTGTTTTAGTCACATTATCGACGTGTATTTTAGACATGTAAACACCTTAATCACACTATTAACGTCGTGTGGGAGTTTTTGCCGCATTTTGCGACAGGACACGATCACACATGTCAGTGCTCAGCCGTTTTACAGCAAACAAGGCTGCGTCCCAAACCACCTACTTACCTACTATAGGCCTGCAGTAGATGAAATACATGTATCTCGGCTACTATATAGAGGGTAAGTACACGGTTTGGGACAAAGCCAATGGCTTCAAGTCGTATATATTTCCACATATAGCATGACAAATAATTAACCACGTTTGAAGCGTTCGTAAAAATTTTAAATAAAAAAGCCCAAAACTGTATACGGTTCCATAACAAAGATGAACTGTATGTTGATACGTGAAATTCTGGAGGGAACGTCGGACGGCATGGTGTGGGGATGTAATGATGTGTGCTGTTAATCGAACTATGTTCTATAACATGTAAAACGGGAATATGAAAGGAGTATTCTAAAAGCGACTCATGTAAACACCTTAATCACAATATTGTCTTACTCAGAATAAGATCAATAATTATTATTATTGATTATTGATTAATTATTATTATGCTACCTATGGCTGGAACCAGCTTCCAGAAGAAGTAAAGCCAGACTGAAAACACATTTACTGACTGAACACTATGCTGCACTCTACTGATTGATCTGTATCATTTTAGCTCTGTAACTTTTCCCCCTTTTTACCCATTACATATTTTAAAATCCTTTTTTATCTCCTGCTCATTTGAATGTTTTTTTCAAAATTGTATTTCTTACTTTAATTTCTTGTTCTTATATTTTTAATACCTTGTATTTTCTTTATCATCTTTATGTAAAGCACTTTGAATTACCATTGTGTATGAAATGTCCTATATAAATAAACTTGCTTTACCTTGCTCAGAAACGCAAAGGGGGAATAATAGCCATTTTCTTTACTTCTGCAGTTTAAGCAATTAGGAAATAATAGTTACTAAAAAATTATACATCGTCTAATGGATGAATCAAAAATAGTGTTTGAAACATGAGTTAAATGGTATCACACACTAATGCAAAAATAATAAGATTGTAGTACTAATGATTCTATTTCAAGGCAAAATTTGTTGTAATATAATTTGTTTTAAAATCTGAAACATGCACGTATATTGTTGAGAGGGAATTTTTAATGTTTTTTTATGTTTACATAAAATATTTATAAAATATAATATCAGTGGGCAGCTAATGGTACTCCAACTGTTGACTCACCAAAATACAGTTCTATATTTTACAAAAGTTACTTCCAGTCCTCTTACTTGATTGAACAAGCAGCACTGGTATGTTTCCCTGTTTGTATCACTCACCTTGTCTGTGTTTGCTGCATAAAATTCCAATTCAATTTATCATTTCATTTGCAAATATTCTACACTGACTATGGGCTGTAATAACTCTCTATCCAGCTGTGGCTTCTTTAGGAACTGTTTTCGTTGACGGAGCAAAAATCAACAAAATATTTGGTCATATTGTGTCTGAAATGTTAGTCAATATTCTGTACAACAGCACTCTTGCTCATGTGATATTGCATAATTATATACAGGTAATTAACATTAGATTGCTTTCCAGGTCAGTTATTAAAATAGGCTATTAATACAGGCCTACTGAAAGGGCAGTTTCTAAGTTTGTAAGGTTTTACATTTTAGTCCCCATTTTTGGCCTCTTACCTGCTGTTGTTTCTTAATTTATCTGCCACTCTAAACTAGTTGAATAGCCCTGCTCAAGTTGAATCCAGCAAGTTGGTGGTGGTATGGATCAGCTGAAATCAATGATCCAGGACCTGACACCATGCAACCCAGGGCTTGTATTTCTCAAAAAACTCCTCTTATAGTTCAGTGACTAGTCATCCTCCTCACCTCTTATCTGAGAAGCACAAGGATGTTATGTCTAGGACATAACTGAGAGGTTCTGTCAGGTTCTAAGATGACCTACCAGTTACCATTTTTGGCTCTTGCCTTGAGCAGTGTCTAGGGAAGGGTCTAGATAGGTTCCAGCCAGCATACAGGTGCCTCCTAAAATCTCTAATGGCTATGATGGCTGCAGCCCAAGTAGGGTTGTATAGTGCAATGCACCCCACAGTGAATGCACCTCACTTTAAACCTTACTTCTTGCTGGACCAAGTTACATGATGCGTACCTGCTAACTTGGTTTACATATGTTGTTATGTTGTATGCATATTTACCCCTGCAGAATCTGTCTTGCATACTGTTGTCACTCTTTAATCCTGCCATCATCTGCCTGCCTTTTACTACTTTTGCACAGTGGTATCCACACTCTCAGACTCCTGGGGTCAGAGAGTGCTCCTTACATCATGGTGAAAAGCTCACAGAGAGCTGAACCTGCAATCTGAGGATAAAACAGTGAAAGAATTTCTCAAAGTCAGAAGTGGAAATTATTTTGACTCACGTCTCCAAATATATCTGTGTAACAGCACCTCAAATGGCTAACTGCTATGTTAAATTGGTTTAAGTGTCTCAATGAAACACTAGTGTTATTCATGACTAAACACTGCTGTGCTGTATCAAAGCATGAAAAATATGAATGATAATATGCTCATGAGTTGAACTTGGTGTGTTGGCTACAGCATAAGTGCTAAAATGCAATAAAATGTTTTTGTGTTGTAAAAAATAACTCAATATCTCCCAACAGGAGTGGTTTCTGGGAAGAGCTCTTTATGATGCTAGTGCAACCATTATCCACCACTATGCCTTCTCAGAAGAGCCGACTGCCTTCAGCTACCCTGATTTTGCTGCTGGCTGGGCCCTGAGCTGCTCTCTGGTTAAAAGGTGAGGCTATGAGTTTGTCTGGTTGTACTTCCTTTTAAAGAAAAGCTTACAGGTCATTTGCATTATGTAAATGTTAAATGACTTAATTTGTTTGGTATTTCAGATTAGCTGATTACGTGAAGCATGAGCCACCCAAATCAGATTTCACCATTGACCTTAAGCACGAGGTATGTTTATCTTAAAAAGTCCAGGTGTGCTCTTATTAAATGTGATATTGTAGTAGGCTAGGCAATTATGTCACAGACATTTCAAGGAAATTGCCAGTGTTTTCAGTATGCTGGCTCACTATACCATGTAGCTGATGTTAACATATATTTTTATGCTGTATGTTTACTTCTTTAAAAAATTTTCACTAATTTTTAGCTGGCACAGGAGACAGAATATCATATATGTTGGGTTTCCAGAAAATGTATTATAATAATAGAATGATGCAGCATCCACTGCAAAACAAAATACAGCATTTCCTATGTAACTCTGAAAGTATCTCCATTACTCTAAACTTACCAAGTAAGGTTCAGAGATCCTTGTTCCTTTTTATTTTCTGATTGTGAGACAGGATGTCTGCCCCACATTCCAGTTGCCCATAATGTACATTGCACTCACTGACAAAACTTTCCCTCTGCCCAGAGAAGAATTAGTTGCACCTGCCTGAACAGGGCTGCTGCTGCCATAAGCTCCAACAGTCTCTCATAGAGACTGGAGGGGATGCCAAGATCCAGCTTTAGGATTGACCCTACGCATGTTGGGGATAGAAACGCCCTCATCATAGTAGAATCCTTATATCCCCTAGAAAAGTTGTCCACTGCACTGGAGAACGCATACTTTTCTGAGGTTCAACCTGAGCCCCAAGCTCTTCCTGTGGACGAGAACAACATCTTGATGTTGAACCACCAGTTCCCTGGATCGTGCTAGAATTAACCAGTCATCCAGATAGTTTAGTACACGAAGCCAGACTGACATCCATGCACTTTTGACCGTGCGAGGGGATAAAGCTAGCCCGAAGGAAGAACCCGATCTTGGTATGCGTTGCCTCCAACGAAAACCCCAGGAACGTCCCGTGACTGGGTGATATTTCTGCGTGGAAATATGCACCTTTTAGATCTATCCTCACAAAGGATAGCATCTTGAACCTGTCTGTCCAAAGAGTGCATTTCAGATGACGCAGATCTAAAATTGGCCGCATACTTCTCTATTTTTTGTGGACCAGGAAATAACGTCTGTAAAAACCTTCCTCCTTCAGGGAATGGGGTACATGCTCTGTGGCCCCTTAGTCCAAGAGCAATCTTACTTCCTGCTTTAACGTCGGGCTCTGGTCTGTGCTGACTACTGTGGTGAGCACACCTCTTCCGAACTGGACCCTGTAATCCTTTTCTACGGTAGATAGAACCCATGGAGACACATTTGGCAGTAGTTTCCACTCTGCCAGACAGTATTTTAGTGACGCTAACTTTTCCACATTCTATTGGTGGGCAAGCATCAGATTTTTGTTGCCCTGTAACAGCTCGCTGACCAGAGAACATTGAAAACTTGGGACAGCCTTGGCTAGGGTGCTACAGCTCTACAATATCACTGGGGGCTAACTGCCCTAACAACCTCATGTCCCCCTGATACGTCCCTCCACGGCCCCTCAGGACCGCTCCTCTTTGTCTGCTTGGTCTTTGTGACCATTCTCAGATCAGGCCGACCGGTTCCCCTGGCTGTCTGCGGGGGTTGGCAGGCTGCCATACTCGCCTTCTGTGCCTCCCTCACACTAGCGCTGGCCTGGGCTCCACTCGTGGATGCCCCAGTGAACTCGACACAACAGCGAAGAAACTGGCTGAATGCCGCCATATGTCGAGCTCACTCAGCAGGTCTGCTTGGTAGGCCTGCAACACTGTCATTGTCTGCAGTGACCCACAAGCAAGACCCACTAGTGCATAGGCCTTGCCCACCAATGCCACGGTGGCCTTATATGGCTTTGATGGCAAAGCCGGCCCCCCTAAATTACCTGCAGTCGATGGAGAGAGGTAGCCTCCTACACCTTCAGCATAGCTAAATAGCCATGCCATTCATTCCCCACAATGGCCGAATAATCCGACATCCCGGGGTTATAAATACGGTTTATGCATGGTTTTCCCCCAGAATCCTGATATTTTGTCACGCACTTCTGTAAAAAAAGGGGAATTTTCTGCAGTGTGAGGGATTTACTTTCACTTGGGAAAAAAAGCTCATCCAGCGTTAGTAATCACTTCAAGCAGCTCTTTATTTGCTGCTCTCAGTTTTTAGTACACCTTTGTGGCTCGTCGGAGTCAGAGAGGAATTACTATTTTTTATATATGTGTGTGTGTTTTTTTTTTCTTTTTTTTCCGACTTTCCATAGTGGAAGGAGGAGTCGCGACATGAGCTCCAAAATCCAGCAGAGAGCTGGACTCAGAAGACAGAGCAAGAGATCTCTGGCTCCGCTTCCAGATCCATATGAGATCCCCCGGACCTGAGACGGCTAGCTGCATGGGCAGCGGCCGACCCAGATCCGTGAGGCTCTGAAACCTAACTCGCTTCAGCTTCCAAGAAGAGAGAGTCGCGAGTGGAGCCACCTAATGTAAGGCTTTACAATGCGCACAGTCAGACCTCTCGAGGGCTGCCGTGGCATACTCAACCCCTAGACACTTCACAGAGAAAGTGTGCACTCCTCCCCGTGATGAAGCTGGAGCAAGGCGTAACACACTTCCTTAATTCTCTCACTCATACTTTTTTCTCTCGTTCATTCTTTTTCTTCTTCTCTTTTTTAAAGGGATAGAAAAGTCCAGAGATTTTGAGAAAAGATAGAGAGAAAATTAAGCGTCTTTTTGTTTTTATTACACAAACGACCGACATGCAGTCTTGCTGAAGATAATAAGGCTGACGGCGCAGTTCACAGGTGTCATTTAAATATCACGCGGCTTAATTGCCACGTCACATGATCATGGCAGGCCTATAAATTAGGCATGATTTCATGATGCTGGTCTTCAGATACCGGTCTGCTTCAGATACCGTGAAGTACCGTCACACGTGAGGGCGCTCCCCGCAGCGTTCAGCTAATGAACGTGAAGTTCCCTTTGAAAGGGAACTCTCATGTTTTCTGCACTCAGATGCTGGGTCCTTAAGCATATGGAACTTAAGTATGCATGAAATGAATACTCACTTGGTTGATTGCATAAACATGAATGGAAAAGCATGACAATTTTATTTTATGAATAAATGAATTAATCTGTCTGTCTGATTCTGTAACACTTCTGTCAAGTTTAAAAGTATTTTTTTTTTGTCTTTTACTATCATGACATTTTTTTGAAATATGACCTGCAAATAATACAAAATTCTCCTCAGCTCCTCTCTCACCTGATTGTTCACTTCTCTTCTTCTATCCCATTTAAATGGCTTCCATTATTACTCACCTTCCTTATTTTAAGTTGTGTTACATACATACATACATTTGTATGAATACAGATATTAGAAAATGCCACTGGTGGGGAGTATGATGAGGGTGATGTCTTCCTTTCTTCTATCCTTTCATTTGTTCTCTCTGTCACAGGACTGTCTGTTCCTAAAAGAGAGCTGTCAGAGTACTCTACTTCATCCTTTCTCATTCTTCTCTATTGATTTCAAGCTCCAAGAGGCTGTTTCAAACTGTCTGGTCTTGCCCTTTACACCTGTCTGTTTCCTGAAAGTGTGCCTTCCTTCTCAGTAATATTTACTTTGTGCTCTTCCTTATGCCTGTATCTTCCAGAAAAATCTTTCTGTTTGTTCCATATCATCAGCAAGTCCTACTATGGCATGGTCTAAATAGTGTAATGATCTGATTTTTTTTAAAGCTTGCCCTGTACATTTGGGAGGAGGGAAGAGGACCTTCCTTAACTGCTGTTCATGAGTTCTGCTCTGAACTTCACGGCTCGCCAAACACTGAGCATTGTGCAACAACTGTCAGCTCTTACCTGCCAAACTGTGTAGGTAAATTATTTAATTGCTTGTGGTGTTTTGTTTAGAATATACAGATTGTACCAAAATCATTAATAGAGGAAGTGTGATTATCTTTGGGTGATTTGGCCCAGACAGATCTTATAGTGGACAGATCGATCCATCCATCCATCCATCAGAAAATGAAAATTTATTTTGAAATTGTCTAGCATATTCTGCACACGAAGATGTGGATAGAGCAACACTAAAGCACCTGGTATGCTACAGTGCCCTCCACTAATATTGGCACCCTTGGAAAATATGAGCAAAGAAGGTTGTGAAAATGTGTCTTTATTGTTGAACTTTTTGATCTTTTGTTCATAAAATGCACAAAAATACTTTGATGGATATCAAACAATTACAAACACAACACAGGTTTACAAAAAAACCTTAACAGGCAGGCACCAGTTATTGTGCAACAATTATTGGCACCCTTTTAGGCAATACTTTGTGCTACCTGCCTTTGCCAATATAACAGCTGTGAGTCTTATCCCGTAATGCCTGATGAGGTTGGAGAATACATGGCAAGAGATCTGAGGCCACTCCTCCATACAGAATCTCTCCAGATCCTTCAAATTTTGAGGTCCATGCTGGTGGACTCTCCTCTTCAGTTCAACCCACAGGTTTTCTATGGGTTTCAAGTCAGGGAACTGGGATGGCCATGGCAGGACCTTGATTACTTGGTCAGTAAACCATATTTGTGTTGATTCTGATGTATGTTTTGGATCATTGTCTTGCGGGAAGATCCAGACAAATAGCTGTTGATATTTGATAGAGTCCATGATGCCATGTATCCTAACAAAATGTCCAGGTCTTCTGGCAGAAAAACAGCCCCAAAACATTAAAGAGTCACCACCATATTTAACCACAGGCATGAGGTACAGTGTTCCATATGGCTACCTCACTGTGTGCGCCAAAACCACCTCTGGTGTTTATCTGACCATATTACCCGATCCCATTTGAAGTTCCAGTAGTGTCTGGCAAACTGAAGACACTTGAATTTGTTTTTTGTATGAGAGTAGAGGCTTTTTTTTCGTGAAACCCTTCCAAAGAACTTGTGGTGTTGTAGGTGCCTTCAGATGATAGTTTTGGAGACTTTCTGACCCCAAGACACAACTAACTTCTGCAATTCTGCAGCTGTGATCCTTGCAGGTTTTTTGGCCAACTCTAGGTTGATTCATAAAATTTCCAGTTGACTGCAACTTCTTAATTATTGCCCTGATGGTGGAAATGGGCATTTTCAATGCTTGTGCTATTTTCTTACAGCCACTTCCCATTTTGTGAAGCTCAACAACCTTTTGCTGCAAATCACAGCTATATCCCTTGGTCTTACCCAGTGTTATGAATGACTAAGGGAATTTGGCCTATGTGTTACCTCATATTTATGCCCATGTGAAACAGGAAGTCATGGTTGAACAATTTCTTGTTCCTAGTCACCTAGGTGTACTAAGAAAATGTAAAATATCAAAGGGAATATACTTCAAATATATTTTTCTCATATGAATTCATTGGGGTGCCAATAATTGTTAGTAAAATAATTGCCAATAAAATATTTAGCAAATATTTTTTATAAACCTGTATTGTGTTTGCGATTGTTTGATATCCATGACAGCAGAGTATTTTTGTGAATAACAAGATTCATGTAGGGCACTGTATTTTGTAAGAAATTTTAAGACCAAAGATCTAATATCTGTCACAGTTCTTC
Organism: Ictalurus punctatus; assembly: GCF_001660625.3. Lineage (NCBI taxonomy): Eukaryota > Metazoa > Chordata > Actinopteri > Siluriformes > Ictaluridae > Ictalurus > Ictalurus punctatus. Next base: position 10,693,502 of record NC_030431.2, on the reverse strand, counting down.
CAGAACTTTTTACACAGTCTATCTCTCTGTAGGGCACCATAGTGAAGAGGAAGGATGTTTTTGTGGCAGTGAAGACTTGTCATAAATTCCACCGAGATAGAGGTGCGTTATATGAGCTCTCAGTTGTGCTGTCCGCATTTTTCTGACTGCAGTTCGGAAGGAATTCTGTGTGGACACAAAACTTGCAAAGATGACACCTCCCACAGAAAACCCCAAAATTGTATTTTACACAATATGTGAAAATTCCATCAATTAAAGATTATGTAATTTTTAAAAAAGTTAAAATTAATTAGTTGTTCCCAACTGATAAAAATAGTTCATTGTAACTGACTAAAATTATTTAATATAATGTTTGTCTTTCGTTCTCTTTATTTTGCATTTCAAGGGCTTTTATGAAAAGTCAGGAACATTTCAGCTTGATTTATCATGTATTTGGGAAAGGTTAAATTTTCCCCAAGGCGTTCTCCTGCAAGGGGATACCACTGGGTAATTTATCCAATTAGTTACCTCATTTGTAAGTCGCTTTGTATAAAAGCATCTGCTAAATGAATAAATGTAAATGTACTTAGGCCTATAAAAAGGTGCCCACTTTCTGTAGTATGGGACTGAGATAAGTGATGTTGGAGGAATCCTAATTAATTGTTATTATTTACATGATGTCAACATCTGTTTCAGGGAAATCTTAAATGGTACCACGTTTTATTCAGTCCCATTAAAACATCCTGCATTTCCTAAAAGCATCTTTCAGGACAGAACTGGCCTTGTGTAATGATAATTAAACTTTTCTGATGGTGTTTACCGATTTAGCTGTTGGATTAGTTTGATGTGGTCATTATGTCTATATATTTATATCAGTCAAATTCTATCCATGTGTTAGGATTGGTGTAATACTTTTCCAGAGCCATTTTGTAATTAAAAAAGTAAATACAATATCTTATATTCTATTGAAGTGTCATTAATCCTTCCTTAATTCTTCTTTTCATTCCTCATTAAGCCTGATCATTCCTTGCTTGACTTTCTGTACATAATTTTGTCCTTAGTGCCTGTAATAAAGAAGACCTGGGTGAAAGATGCTGCGTTGCTAGAGTTTTATAGTGATATTGCTGATCCAGCTATCCCCACCATTAACCTGGAAGTCCCCAACACGGAGAGTGGTCAGTATTTATAGTTGTTTTGTGTATTTTTGTATTTGTCTGCTGTGGACTCAAAAATACATGAGCAGTATTTAAAAATGCAGTGCTAACCAGATATTATGTGTGTGGTGGTTTGTTCTCAGTGCAGCAGTCACACTGACATGGTAGTCAGTGTCACACTGACATGGTTTTGTACTGGTATCATTCTTAGGTACTGCTACGGGTTTGAAAACAGTCTGCCAAACAAAAATATCCAGAAACTGTTAGTTATGGATGGCAGAATTATTAGCACAGTGTATCTAACTACAATAGTCTCTAATTATACACCTACAAGGGTGGACTAGTTTGTTGGTGTAGTACAGTGCTGTGAAAAAGTATTTGCCCCTGAGATTTTCTGTTTTTGTGTATATCTCATACTAAATAGTTTCAGAAATTAAAACAAAGGCAACCTGAATAAACAAATAAAAAAAATTTTTAAAGCAAAAAAAGTTATCCAACAACTATCACCCATGTGAAAAACTAATTGCCCCATTAAACTTAAAATCTAGTTCTACCATGAAATAACTGCAACCAGATCAGTTTACTTCTATGCTTTGGATCATTGTCTTGCTGCATAATCTAGTTGTGCTTGAGTTTCAGCTTACGGACTGAAGGCCGAACATTCTCCTTTAGGATTTTCTGGTAGAGAGCAGAATTCATGTTTCCCTCAGTTACTGCAAATTACCCCAGGTCCTGAAGCAGTAAAGCATATCCACACCATTACACTCCCACGACCATGCTTGACTGTAGGTATGATATTCTTTTTCTTCCAAACAATTCCACTTTTGACTTATCAATCCACAGAACATTCTCCCAAAAGGTTTGAGGATCATCAAGGTGTGTTTTGGCAAAATTCAGACCAGCCTTAATGTTCTTCTGGGTTTGCAGTGGTTTTCACCTCGCCATGCTTCCATGGATGCCATTTTTGCCCAGTGTCTTTCTGATAGTGGACATATGAACAGTGACATTTATTAATGCAAGAGAGGCCTGTAGATCCTTTGATGTTGTCCTTGGCTCTTTTGTGACTTACTGAATGAGTTGTTGCTGTGCTCTTTGAGGAATTTTGGAAAGTCGGCCACTTCTGGGAAAGTTCACTACTGTGCAGAGTTTTTCTATTTGGAGATAATGGCTCTCACTGTGGTTCTTTGGAGTCCCAGCACCTTTGAAATAGCTTTGTAACCCTTCCAAGACTGATGTATTTCAATCACCGTCTTCCTCATCTGGAATTTCTTTAAATTTTTACATAGTGTGTTACTGGGTAAGAGCTTTTAACCAACTTCATGAAGTTGAAAATAGTTCTATTTAATTGTTTATTTGATTGAACAGGGTTTGCAGTAATTAGACCTGGTTGTGTCTAGTCCAGCTGAGACTCATTATGAATGCAGTTTCATAGATTTGGGGAATTAGTAACTACTGGGACAAATACATTTTCACACAGGCCAGTTGGATTTTTTGCTTCAATAAATAACATTATCATTTAAAAACTGTGCTTTTTATTTTCTCAGGTTGCCTTTGTTTTATCTTAGATTTTGTTTTGATTTTTGAAACAATTTAGTAGGAGATACACACAAAAACGTAAGAAATCAGGATCAGCAAATACTTTTTCACAGCACTGTACATAAGAGTTACCTGATAAAATTCTCAAAGATAAAGTGCATGTTTCTATAATTTTGCAGTATTTCAATTCTACATATAGTAATAGACTTTTTTAAGCATGGGAGTCTAACTTTGCACACGGTCTTTATATTACTGAAGGAATTCAGGCATTTTGCTGGGCTATCAGATATAATTGTGCTGAACATAGTGTGTGTTGGTGTGTTATGATATAACTGAAAAACTGCTAGCTTCTAGAGATGTAACCATTGTTCCCTATTTCTATTGGGCAGACACTTCATTTGAGCAGAAATACCCCATTAACCACACAGATTGCAGATGCATTGTTCTTGTCTGATTAACATTAGCTGACTAGCTTTTGAAGACAACCAAGCAGCACCATTATGCTAAGATTTAACAGGTGATTGTCAGAGGTGTTTGAACAATTAAGCTCACAGCTATTGTAGCTAGCTGATCTCATTCATGTTTTGTATTGGATTTCTGTTGGCAGTGCAATTATCTCAGCTTTGACGCAATACTGTTAAGAAAGACAAGTATACCTGTGGCTGGTCCAAATCGCACTGCAATCATCTGTCAGTTACTCCACTGGATGAACACATTTTTGTGTCAGAGTTTTGCATGGATTAATTTTTTTTTCTGCATGGGAGCATGATTAGAAGTGCATGATTATGCACAAGTACAGCTTGTGCATGATCGTGATACACAAGTAATGCAATAAATGACATTCAACAGTCATATGCCACAATCATAAATCAGTTACTATGTGTGAATTAATAGATTATTAGCAAGGTGATTTGCATGTATCTTTGATACTTCAAAATCGACCTTCTCTACAGCACCATCATTCGTGAATGAATACAAGGACTATCTCAGATTCAGCAGAGATTTTGTCCCATGTAAATGCAGCCATTGGAAGCACAAGCTTATATTCATACCCCTTTAGAGTATAAGTCTTTTCAAGAAAACGCAGCTAAAGCATCAGAAAGTTGGAGAAGTTGCCATTATAGACTAATCATAGATTAATATGCATATTTATTTATTCATCATGTTCATTTGCATATCAAATGACAAATTAGGGAATAAAAAGAAGGAAGTTTTTGAAAACTTAGGATAGAAGAGAATATAATAGAATAGAAGAGTTTTATCAAGAATATGATATAATATTGGTACTTATCACTCAGGAATAGCCATACCTTTCTTCAAGTAATCAGTCTTATAGAATTACCTGGATATTAATATTCAAGACTTTAGTTTTAGTAAAGTAACTAACACTAATTACATTATTATTAATTAATTTTATCAATGTAAATGACCTTATATCGACTATTATAACTTAACTATTAATTAAGAACAGTGACTTATAAAGTTATCTGAAAGTCCAAAGTCCTTTATTAGTAGCTTGGATTTGGTTTTGACCTGCGAGACAGCAAACACTCAATCAGTTCAATAGAATAACATTTATTGAAATCCGCAAACACAAATTACAAGCAAATGTTGGACAGTGAATGCGTGCTATTGGTATGTGACCATGCATGAACCAAGGGCGCGCTTGCACTTGGCTCGAGAACAAAGGGATTCCTGCACATCCACACACAAAGGAGGAGTGAATCAAATAAATTTAAAAAGAACGGTTTCCATGTGGACTTTGGGAACATTATAGATTTATAAGGGGCTCTATCTCCAATTAATTGATCCCAGTTTTCAAATGACTGGATTAAGAAGTAGAATAAGAGTTGCTTGGTGTGCTTATTATATTATGTACCAAATCACTACAGAATCAAAACAATGTGGGTCATTTACGAACGTTATTGGCTCTCAGTGTGATAAACTAAGCATACTGTGGAGATCAAACAGAAAACTAGCAGTGTTAGTACAAGATTGCATGCAAAGGAGTTTACAGAGATGTGAGGAGAGAAAGAGAAGCAAAGATCAAAGTGGCACTTTGTATAGGCCTTTGTATAATGGGTTATATATACTGTATATACTGTATCATAGTACACAGCATACAATCTGGTCAAATTCAGGTTACTAAATATTAAATCACTTTACTAGAAATAGAAAACAAACTATATTTCCTATAGTTAATTAAGCCCATGTGCTCAGTCTCACTATGTAGTCTCACGGTTGAGTTAAATTTGCAGGTGTAATAAGAAAGGAAATATGCATGCATTTTGTTTGAGTGGAATCTAATCTTGCAGCATATAAGGTCCAAGTGCACACAAAGACTATTGGCTTTTCCACCAAGTTGTTTCTGCAGAGGGTGCTAGACATGAAAGAGAAACTGTCCTTTGGGGGCTTTTATCCTAGTGCGCCTTCTTCCCATAAGATGCAGGAAGTGGTGGTGCCTACTAGTGGTTAGTGAAAGCTTATGTACCTACAATAATATATTATCATTTATTTCGTATAGAAAGAAGTCATCTTTGGTCATGGCACCACAAACTAACCTTTTTACACATTTACAAAATACTATACCTTCTATCAAGAATGCTGACAAAAAGAATCGGTGTTAATTAGTACTTGTGAAATAGACATGAAGAAAATGGTTATGGTATAACTCGCTTGCAAATATATCCAAGAAGAGAGTTAAAAACGAATAACAAAGTGCAAAGGTGGACACAGGTGTGCTGCTGGTGTACCAGACTGTGAAAAAAGTGGTGTTGTAATGGGTTTGGCCAGGCCCCAGAGGGAATTTGAAACTCATGGAGGTTGGCCACCTGTTCGTCTTTGAACAGCAGCTCAAGGACTCAGCATACCTGGAGGAGGCCATCCATTTAATTTAAGAGTCCACGCTGGCAGGCTCTCCTTCCAATGCCACATTAGAATGGGCTGCAGTAAGGCATCAGTTTGTACTAGTTTTAGTGGACTACACAATGGGGTACCCGGAAGCACTGGTTCTCGAACTTGAATGGCTTAAACACCAGATACTGACGAGTGATCCGAGTGTTGCAATCCTTCATGTGGTAGAGCTATTGTAGTTGGGTGTGATTGGTACAGAGAGTAAAGGGCACCCCAGTAGGTAGTATCAGAGAGTTAGGACTGGCTACTTGATGACCAGTCACTTTTTCTGTGCTGTACTTGCTCTCCCTCACTGAGAACTTCCAGCTGATGTACAGCACAGTGTTCTCCTCCCTCCACCAACTGGAACAAAATGGCTCCAGTCCTCTGTCTGACACGTCAGTCTGCAGAACAAAAGGGAGAGGAAAGTCAGGAAAATAAAACAGTGGGCCCCCACACAAAACTGCTTTTACATGCCAAAAAGTCCATTTGCACATCTTCATCCACTAGACTGGATGTGGTGTTCCCTTTATAGTGAGGTTAGTCAGCATGTTGGTGATGTCTGAAAAATTAGACACAAACCTTTGATAATAGCCCAAAGAACTAACTTGCCCCCTTTTTGTTCTTGGGTCTCAGGCAGGCCACAATCACTGCTGTCTTATCAATTTGGGGATATACCTGCCCATGGCCCAAGTGGAAGCCCAGATACCATACTTTCACCTGCCTAATTGCACACTTCTTTGGGTTTACTGTGAGTCCTGTCCATCTCAAGGATCTCAGGACAGCTGTCAGTGCATAGGCACTGTATAGGCGGAGTATTCTGTCCATGAGACATTGCATGTCCTCCCACACTTGGTAGAGTTTTAATGTGGTGCTCTATGAGGTTTGTGCGACTAAGTAAAGGTGAACATATCAGAAAATTCCCCTTTAGAAAGGTGGAGGAGGGAGAGGGGAAATGCTGGGTTAAACCCAGTTTGTGGGGCTCCGGCACTTTAGTTCTGGGCAGGTGAAATCGGGGAAGGAGAAGGGAGAGAAGAGAAAGAGAGAGAGAGAGAAAGAGAGAGAGGTACAAGCGAGATGTCTGGACCAGGGACCACCACCAGGTGATCCTCTGCCAACAGAATGGCTCCATACAGGGATGTGGGCTGGTGGCACTAGACCCACTCTGCTGTTCCAGGCGAGAGTCAAGTGATGAACTGCTCCAGTACCACCAGCTCTATTATCTGTTCTGTGTCTGGCTCCTCTGGCAGCAACCACCGATGACAGGAGTCCTTCAGTTGCTGCACATAGGTGAAGGAGCAGATGACCTCGGTGAACTACAGCGACTGAAAGTATTGGCAGTGCTTTTCTGGTGTTCGGTTGACTTGCTACAGGGCCACCATCTTGACGCTCAGATACTCCACCTGTTTCTCTAACACTCTGGCTCATGGCAGTCACTGAAAACACAAAGAAACACAAATAAGTAGGCTGGCGCTAATAAGACACAGGTGAGAGTCATGATGTCATCTGCTACTGAAGTTTGACCACACCCCTGCTGCCACACTGAGGTTTCGACCCCCATAGTTTGATTGATGGAAAACGCTGACTAGCTTAATGTGATGAAGGAAGAACAGGTTTCCACTAAGGGTAACACTGATTACATAGAGGCACTGTGCTGTGACTACTGTAACTTTAAGAAAAAGACAATGATAAAATTGTTTTTGTTAAGTGACTTTTAAAAGTTACAAAGACAAATAAAATTAAAATTCAGATATACTGATTAAAATTTCAATCAATAAATGTCAATTCAGTAAATTCTCCCTCTTAATTTTTTTGGGCAGATGTGTTATTAAACAAATGTTTTATTATTAATTTATCCACATGTCTGCTGATCTTTTACACATCATTATTAAATGCATGCTTGTTACTGCTTCCATAGCCAGTATACCAGTATAAGATATGCTAACTTCTGACCTGTGAGTTGTGATTGTATTGGCACACCCATTCTTTGTTGTATGAGGGTTAGGGTTAGCACTATTTTTACTGTAGAGATTTTTAATTCTCTCTCTCTCTCTCTCTCTCTCTCTCTCTCTCTCTCTCTCTCTCTCTCTCTCTCTCTCTCTCATATTCAGTGTATTCAGTGTTGTTGTTTTTTTGCATGTGTCATGTTCCGGATGGTCTGATTTTACATATGTGTGTGTGTGTGTGTGTGTGTGTGTGTGTGTGTGTACAAATTAAAAGTGGACTGGCTGTTGAAGAAAAAATGTTCAACATATGCCCCCACCTCTCTGCTGTAGAGTACAAGTTATACCCCTCCTGCTGATCCCTTCCTTTCCTCTTGTGCCCATAATAGTCATAATGCTGGGCCTCTATTCAAAAATACATTCCATTTCCCCTGCATGCTCTTTGCCTACTAATTCTGTCATTTCTTTGTCATTGTCTTTTATGGTCAACTTCTTGTGTTTCCTGTTTTATTGCCTTTGAAGTGAGACTAAGATACATCTGATGTGTTTTGTAGGAGATTATAATGAACATAAAGCCTGACAAACTAACAGCCAATCGATTAGGCAATGTTTTTGCACCTCTTTGTAGAGAGATATCTTAATCTTGCTATTATTCTTCTTCATTTACATTACATATGTGCTATATGTTGCTTGCTCTTTTGCTCCCCTGACCCCAACCTCCCATTATTTTACCAACCCTGTATCAATTCATATAAATTGTGCACTTTGGTTCACAGGGCATTGTGCAAAGACTTTTGCCATTTTAAGAAGGTTTGTCAGCGGAGAAGTGATTCAAGCACCATGGCTGCTCCTTGTAGACGATGACACGTTGATAAGGTAACACGTCTGGAGCAAAAGTGAAACCTACAGGTACACAGGTCCCTCACAAAAAACAGGTGCACTTAGAGTGAAGCACTGATAATGTGTGGTAAAAAACATACAATCACAAATTTGTCATCTGATCAGGCATCCTAATTCAGAACACCCGTGTATCAGCTTTTGCTGCAGTGCAGACATTTTACTATTCATACTGTATTTTGGTCCCAGTTTTAATGGGGGCCTGCTATACTCTTGTTGGGAGATAAAAATCGGACACTTTGAGCAGTGACGTGTTGTGATTGCTTTTCAGTCTGCCTAGACTTCGGCGGCACTTACGATGTTACAACCCTAATGAAGCTGTGAGTATCGGTGAGCGCTATGGCTATACCCTCAGCAAGGGTGGCTACAGCTATATCACTGGTGGAGGAGGGTAAGCCTGTAAAACCAACCTCTAACTGTTTGTTTTTTTACTTGGTGGTTAATGAGTGCCTTTTGTTTATTGTCATTGAACAATGGTGGTTTGTGAATAGATAATATTTAATATAGTTTTTGACGTGTTTGATGAGACTTAGTTTGTATAACAGCTCTTGTGTAGAAGGCTACAGTATATTCTGTGGCCAATGCTGTAGTATGCATTATCAGTATACCTCTACATTTAATTTCCTATAGTACATTTAATGCTTGATTCGACTGTGACGTTTATTTTCTCTCAGCTGATACTTCCGCTCAGCCATAATTATGCTCTAATTTTCTATGTTGTCTGAGTGTGTGTCTGATAATTCCTGTTGTGTTTTTTTCTTAAATCTGTCTATCAGTATGGTGTTCAGTAGAGTGGCAGTTTTGAAAATCCTCTCCAGTGGTTGTGGCTGTTACAGTCCGGACGCACCAGATGACATGGTATTGGGAAGGTGCCTTAACACGCTGGGCTTGTCAGTCACACACAGCCCACATTTTCACCAGGTAATACACATACACGGTTTGTTTTATTGAACATTTATTAGCAGATTTTCTTAACCTTCATGTTGAGGTCAAAATGACCAAACATGATGGTCATTATCATTAATACTGAAAGTTATTTTTTCAACACGAAACATTGTGATAAAGATGTCTTCAAATTCTCAAATGAATATAATTTATTTAAAAAGTAGTCATCAGTAGGATCATGTTAACAATTTTTTGTGTGCTTGTTTCTAAACATACAGCTTATATTCTACTAATTGGTTCAAGATAAAATCATAGTATGGTCATAGTTAACAAGAACATTTGCTAAGCATTCAACAGTACATGAGAGTTAAGTGCTTATGTAGATTTATGGTGATAATTTTAATAGATTCTATATTTGTGGAGAGCTATAAACTCTACTGCCATTCTATAAACGGTCTATTTTGTGGCCCACAGGCTCGTCCAAATGATTATCCCAAAGAGCTGCTGCTCCGTCAGAGCCCCATCTCCTTCCACAAACACTGGAACATCAACCCTGTGGCTGTGTACCAGCAGTGGCTGATGGACTCTGAGGATCTGCTCCAACAGAACTGTAGGAGAGAATACAGTCAGGAGCTTTAAACCATGAGCTGTCTTTCATATTGTAAGTGTATATAATTTGGGGTATATAAGTTGGGGAAAGAATTACTCTTAATTTTTGGTTTTATTTAGTTTTATTGAAGAATATGCTGTTTATTTACTGTAAAGAAACACTTACCCTAGCTATAGATTTAATATTTACATTTTACAGAAATTTGGCAGATGCTTTTATTCAAAGAGACTTACTAGTGCAGAGCATAGAGGGGCTGATGGAAAGGACTTTATTAGTCTCCTCAATATCCCCATGCTCAGAGTGTAGCTAGCTGGGTAGTAGGGTTAACAGAACCTGTGAAAAATACATCCCAATTGATTAATCCTGTTTCTCTCCATAGCAGCTGGTATAAAATGTGACTGAACACATTTGATCCATTTATGTGACATTTGGGGCAGTTAAATATGGAATCATAATGACTGTTGACTTTTATGAACTTCATTATAGCGCATAATAGTGTTATTTGAGATACGGTCATATCCATAAGTATTTGGACAGTGACACAAGTTTCATAGTTTTGCCTCTGTAGTTTTGCCTCTTGGGTCACAATGGATTTGAAATGAAGCAATCAAGATGTAATGGAATGTAAACTTTCAACTTTAATTCATTTACTGAATGCTGCTTGTTTGTGGGGTTTCCTGCCTTCACTGTTGTCTTTGGTAACTGAAAGGCATGCTTAATTAGGTCATCGGACATTTAAGAGTATTTAATTTCTTTGCCTTAAGAAACACTTGAGTTGCTTTTGCGGTACGTTTTGGGTCATTATCCAACTGTACTGTACTGCATCTTGAGGTAAACCATCTGTATTTACATTCATGAAGGCGTCTCTTTATTGTCTTAGACTTTGACAATGATACGCCTACCTCCTCCAGAGTGTTCTTGACTTGGCTAGATGTTGTGAAGGAGTTTTTCTTCAACAAGGCCTTTTGGTGTTGCTGAGCTCACCAGTGGATTCCTTCTTTTTAAGAATGTACCAAATTTGGTCACTACTAAAGTTTCTGCTGTCTCTGATAGGTCTGTTTAGTTTTTTTCAGGCTAATGATGGCCTCCTTCACTTGCGTTGACACTTCTTTGGACCGCATATTGAGAGTTCCAATTAACAGATACCAAATGCAAATTCCACGCTTGGAATCAATTGCAGACCTTTTATCTCCTCAATTTGTCATGAAATAATGAGCAAACAGGCCATAACTGGCCGTGAAACTGCTTATCAGTCAATTGTCCAATTACTTTTGAGCCTGTGAAAATTAAGGGACTATGTAAAAAATGGCTGTAATTCCTAAACAGTTAATGCAATATTTTTATTAAACTTCTTGAATTAAATCTGAAAGTCTACACTTTAATAACATCTTGATTGTTTCATTCCAAATCCATTGCGGTGGTGTACAGAGGCAAAATAACGAAAATTGTGTCGCTGTCTAAATACTTATGGACCTGACTGTATATAATCAGCCTCTGTGTTAAGTTAACCACCTACTAATAAGCATTTGGAACTGTCATACAATATTTCACAGGAGGTATAAAAGCCTTTTTTTTTTTTAAAGAAAAAAAGAGAAAAAAAGCCTTTACTTCCTTTTTTAACTGTGTAAACCTGTTTAAAAAAAACACTGGAAAGTCATCTAATCTAATCTATCATACTATCCATCAGTTGTTTATAAATAATATTTAATTAAAGTGTTCTTTTCACTTTTTAATCGTGCTGTACTGTCAAATATAAAGACTGTCAGTACAATGATTCCTATTTTAAGTGTTTCCACACAAAGTTATTCATAGACCAGTACTGTATATAGAAAACAGGAAGAAATTTTGAGGAAAAAATGCAAATGCAGTTTGTGGTTCATTGATATGAAATTGACATAAAAATTATATACAGTATGTTTCTGCTGCAGTGAAGGCAGTGTTCTCATTTTGAGCCTCAGAATCCCAAATCTTTCAGTGATTAAAATAATTAATAGATTGTTAGTAAACACCAGCACTTAATGTAAACTTTTTGCTGTAAATGATAAATTGCAAATAGTCACTGAATTTGCCTGCAGCTTTAATTTGGCCATTAATAATTTTTTTGAGTTTAATAATATCAGTTTTTAATTTCCCTATTAAAATGTCAGAATGTTTCATCTTTATTATTTTAATTAAAATAGATTTTAAATTGTCTTCTTCCTGGCCATTCACAACACAGATTTAATCTTCACTTGAGAGTAATGATTAATCATTCTTTCATACTCCATGAACTTTTTCCATATCTGAGTTAGTTGTCTGAAAAATATGCAATCAACACTGATTCAGAATTGCAAAATTATATTGGTTGAATTATAGACAACAATGGCAGACTCTAAAAGTAAAGAGCGACATTGCTAGTTTTATTTTATGTGTAAATTCATTATTATTATTTTTTTAAATTAACATTGAAAAACAAATTGAAAATTTAACATAAAATTTCCAAAGCTATTTTCCCCCCATTTTCTCCCAGTTTGGTCATTTGCTAAATTCCCACCCATTAGCCTTTTCTTTTTCCTAATCATATATATTTTTTGTTAGGAAGAAGCAATATTTTAGTATTCAATCTGCCTGCCATTTGAGAGCTGTTAGATTAAAGTTAAATTAATTCGTTCCCTGATTAGTCAGTGTAATTAATAAAATCATTACTCTGTGTTTACTCAATCAGAATACCAAAATTATCTATCATTTCAGTCAAGTTAATTGTGGAAATATGTTTTTAATTAATTTCTCTTAATATTGGTCAGTGTACATTAGCATTTTTCCATATCATTTCCCATCTCTAATGCAGTATGATATATATGTTAAGCCAATTTGTAATTCCAGTAATAAACTGGAATAAAAAAACAAACAAACAAAAAAAACTAGTCTAAACAGACTAGAAAAGCTTGTCAGAAGAAACTTTGCAGTACATTTTTAGTTTAAAAAACCCAAAACTTTATAATCAGGATTTTTTTTTTTTACTGATTGTGGTGTGAACTGGATAGTCCCCACAGGGTGGGTTGGGATGTGCTATGTGCTACTTGTTGGGATGTAATAGCAACCTCTGGCACCTTACTGCCCAAATACAAATACCTACCAGATACTGGCGTTTCTTCTATGGCATGTATGGCATCATGTATGTTGGCCTCAGTTACGTCTTACTGTGTAGACTTCCAGTGCTAGACTGGAATGCGAGTTCTGTGGGCATGAGGTCTGGTACTCTGGTACTGCTGAGATTTGCTCTTGAAGTTTTGGCAGGCACATGGTAAATTCTCCTCAGATGCTCCAGTGATCAGGGAACATTGCCTGTCTTTTGCTGTCACTGTACATGAAGTGTCTCTGCCCCTTTTTTGATTTTCACCAAACCGGACATGGTGGAAATGTTTAGGCTTCCCAGTGCCTGTCTAACCTCATGTGACAGCTTGAGTGGGAAACAGTCCTTTCTGCCACTGAAGTAACTGACAGTTCATCCTGCCTGGAGCACATGGCTCATCTGATACCATGATGTAAGTGGGTATGACTCCAACACAAGCCAAGATCAAATTATTTCAGTTCCTCATACTCCATTGTGTTGAATTTTGATATTCTGTAGAAGGCTACCAGTCATCTACCAGTCATGCTTCTTGCAGTTCTCACTCTTGGCAATAATTTCAAAGTATTCATTGTTAGTGGTCATCTTAGTGAGGAGAACAAATGACGGCTGCCATGGTTCCTGCACACCCTTGGTAGGTTTTCAGACAAATGTCCAGCTCCTGAGTAACCGGGCTTGGGGAGTAACAGAATACATGTAAAGGCATTACATAATCAGGACACAAAAAACTGGTAACTGTAATCCATTTCTGTTATGTCAATAAACAAAGTAATCAGATTACAGGTACATTTTGTAACAAACAAATGGGAATACTATCAGGATTTTTTTTTCATTTAAAACCGAATAAATTCATCTTTTGACATAATACAATGTAGACAGCTGATAGATTACAGTTCTGTTTCTCTCTTGCCAGTCGTGAGTCACATTGAGCAAACGCCTGGTGCATGCCAGTGTTGCCCATACAGAGGCTCTACTTGGGCAGCCCACCCAGGTAGATTAAGACATACCCAGGTAGATGAAATCCGAAGTCCAATTTTTCTTTTCATTCAAGACATGCAATTGTCAGTTCATAATGAACACAATCCAGTGGACCTTCAACCCCCCGAAAAAAAAAAGCGCCAGGAACATGCGGCCCATTCCCGAACGGTTAACAATCAGGAAATAACGTTTTATTTCTCTCATTCACCACCGCTCACTCTCTTCAGTCGCTGTCCAGCTCACTTGACCACCGCTGCTCTCGCTCTCTCTCTTGTTCCTTGCTGTCAATTCGCTCTCTCATCTTACCTCTACAGACAGGCGTTGGAAAAGTTTTTTCCCAGCCAAGGAAAATTAAATGTTCCAGCAAGCAATGCCAACTGTGCAAATAGGCACATTTGAAAATGTATTCCATAAGGTAAATAGTTATTTCTTTTGAAAGTTATTTCTTTTGACATGTTCATCAAAAATTAGAGTCTGTGTTTTGTTCTTTAATATATTTTGAAAATGGAAAATGTATTTTAATATGTAGTTATTAATAGTTATTTATGTTGACAGTTATTTATTTTGAGTAGTTATTCGTTTGCAATAAATAGTTTATTCATAAACCTTTGTTTGACTAGTTTATTACTGAACCCGCACAAGTAAATTCTCAACCTGTGGGAAACACTGCATGTGCAAATAAATTTTGGGCAATGTTACTTTGGTAGAAATGAGCACAAATTGCTCTCTGTAATGCTTTTGTTAGGCTGACCATATGTCCTTTATTTCCCAGACATGTCCTCTTTTTCTGACCTTAAAAAAGTGACTAAATTTGAGAAAATGTCTGGGATTCGGCTTTAGTTTCATTATGATGTGCTTATGGTCTAATACTGCATCATGTGTGCGCATGTTTGCATTGCTTTAATCCCTCTCTGTAATTCCTGCCTTCTTGCACACCAGTTGGTCGATTATAAAAGACTTGCAGCAACTATTGCCAAATTCTGCCTCTCAACCCTTATCCTACTCTCAGTGAACGCACGTAGGTGAAGCCCTGTTGTGTACAATGTCAATGAGTTGCTTGACAATATCAGCAAATGACAGCTGTCCTGAGCCGCAACAATGCCCGTGGCCATATAAGGTCATTTTCAATTTCATGTTATCACATTGCTTCATATTATATGGCCATTCAAATGGGTGATGGCAGAAGGTACACTCGTGGCATCTAATATTTAATTTTATTCCATGGACATTCAAAAGAATGTATTTTTGTGATGCTAATAGTGTGTCTTTTTCAGTGTATTAAAATCTGCATTCATAGTAACACTGTTTTGAACGCTGTAAGACACAAAAGAAAAATTAAGGTGTCCTCTTTTTTGGAAAACCAGAATATGTTCACATATTTTGTGATGTAATGTAACCCGCATCAGGGTCAGTGATCTTTTGTTTATTGATTTATTTATTTATTTTCTTAAAACAAATCCAAACATTGAACATGTTTTTAAGCTCTAAATAAAAGAATTTTAGATCATATTGCTTTTCTCTTTACTTTGTGACCTTGAAGTAATCCAAAACGTAATCAGATTACATTATTTTAATGTTGTGATATTTTGGTTTACGTTACTGATTACATTTTTTAGGAAGTAATTTGTAACTGGAATGGAATACATTTTTAAAGTAACCCTCCCAACCCAGTGAGTAACTTAGTGAGTAAGTTGGACTAAGGCTTTGAGCTAATACCATTCCTGGACATGAAGAGTGTGCCTCAGCCCCCTCCATGGTTTTCACCAGACCGGCTGTGGTGGTAATATGCAGGCTTCCTTTAGCCAAGCTATCCTTAGCCAGCCTTTCTACATTTCTTATGTTTTGTGAGCATACATTAGAGAAAAACACAACCAGTTTTAGCCACTGCTCCTAGTGTTCATACTGCCATTGTTGATGGTGCTGAACTGCTATTCTGGGGACTGTGCCGAGGCCCACAAAGGAGTACCACATTACAACAGATATAAGGGGAATTCTTGTGCACAAAACATGGCATCACACTTGAGTCTCCACATTAGCGCTACACTGGCTCTCTTAATGGAAGCTTTGTGCTGACTCTAGCTTTACGTATACATATGTACCTTTTAAGTGAACTGTGTAGGACATTCCATTTTAGAAGAGCTAGAGTAAGTTGTATCTTGGCAGGATGTGTCATTACATCAACAGTTCATACACTGGGAATTTAACAAAAGCTCTAGTGCCTGGAACAGATGATAATATGGCTGTAGTCTTCCTGGAGCTTAGTGTGATAAAGCTGGTTTTAGATTTAGAATTTGTGTCAGATAAGGTTGTTCCTAAATAAACTTTTAGAGTTAATAATGCAGTGTATCATGGGGTTTTTAAAATGTATTTATTTATTTATTAATTTTTTAACAAAAGCATAATAAATCAGAAACAAAGGCAAATATTATGTACATCAACTCAGTCATTTGGTATCAATTTGTTGGTAAGAAATAAGAGCATAATGGTGAACTTTAAGTAATGAATTTGGTACCAAACAAGCAAATATTGAAAATGGGGACATTACAAGTCTGGCAGTGCATGGCCCATTATGCAATTAGAGATTGCATCCAGGTTTTTCAGCCAACTAGTAATTATGCTATTTTTGTTTTCATTTGGTTCCCTGAAATGATAGGAATATACCATACATATGTGATCCACACAGCCAAACATGTGGTAGCAGCGTAATGCAAAAAATCATGCAGAGCTTCAATTAATGTTCACATCAAATAGCAAAGTGGGGAAAAACGGTGATCTCAGTGATTTTGATATGGTTGTTAAGCATACAGGTTGTTTTTTTCACACACAGCCATTGTGTAATACCCCTGGATTTTCATGCACAACCATCTCTTTTTACAGAATGGTGTGAAAAGCGTACAGTGAGTGGCATTTCTGTTATTGGAAATGCTTTGGTAATGAGAGTATGGCCAGAACGTTCCAAGCTGACAGTCTACAATCAAACAAATTTAATTACCACTCTGCACAACTGTGGTGAACAGAAAACCCCAGATACCACAGAATGCACAACACAATAAAACTTCAGGCACATGGACTATGACAGCAGAAGACCACATCAAGTTCACCCCCATCAGCCAAGAACAGAAATCTGAGGCTACAGTAACTAACCAAAACTGGACAGTTTTCATGTGGTCTTTTTCTAATGTTCAACTACCCAGAACAGGTGTACAGGTATTCTTAATAAAATGTGTGGTGACTGTAGACGTATCATGCAATTAAAACTCACCTTCTGAACTTTAATCTTTTAGTCATTATTTTATTTCTAATCCATTACATGAGGGTTCTCAGCCAAAACTAAACTACAGTACATCTGACAAACAGCTCCTGGTTTCCTTGTGTAATCCTTAAAATTGTTGGCAACATAATAAGCATCTATAATGTCTCTGACAGATTAATTGCAAAAAAACATATAGTTTTCTTCTATATTTCTTCCTGTTCTCTCTCTCTCTCACACACACACACAGAGACAGACACACACATGCGCGTGCACACACGCTTACACACACTTACTTCAGATGCCAACCATCCACCCATTTCAGCTAGTGAATCATGGTTAGCATTTAATTTTGCGAATGTGTATAATCCAGTACAGATGGTAAGGTTTGATCCCATGCTAAAGTAAGATTGGTCTGTTTTAGATTCTGTGCTAATGGAAACGTGCTCAGCCAAGTTAAAATAGTTGTATTTTTTCTCTTCTTACTCACTTTTCCAGAGTGAGGTCTTATCTAAATGGAAGCAGTGTTTGATGTTTATCAGCACTGATGATTTGATGTTTATCAGCATTGATGATTATTCTGCAGTAACTGTTTTCATATTCAGTCTACAAATGTAATTTAATGTACAGTAAATGAACAAGATATCAGAACAAAGTCAAGTAAGATTTTAAATGCATTAGATGGCAACAGATAAAACACAATCTAATTCACCAATTTCTACATTGAATAATGGCACATGGCAGACTATTAGAATAAAAAATAAAAACTAGTCTCAATAGTACAACTAGGATAGATATTGGATTTTTTCCCCCATGAGCTGTAAGCTGTAATCAAGATTAAAACAAAAAAAAGGCTTGAAATATTTCACTTTATGTGTAATGATCCAGAATATATGAAAGTTCCACTTTTTGAATTACATTATGGAAAAAAATTAACTTTTCCACAATATTCTATTTTTTTTTTAGAATCACCTGATTTTATATATATATATATATATATATATATATATATATATATATATATATATATATATATATATATAGGACCAAGGAGGTGCTATAGAGCAAACATGCCTTCAAACATAATTTAATTAAATGTTTATTGCCAAAAAAAGCTCCGTTTTGGTTTCATCTGACCATAGAACCAATCCCATTTGAAGTTCCAGTAGTGTCTGGCACATTGAAGACACTTGAGTTTGTTTTTGATGATGTAGGTGACTTCGGATTGTAGTTTTGAGGCTTTCTGACCCCAAGATGCAACTAACTTCTGCAATTCTCCAGCTGTGATTTTTTTGGAGATTTTTTGGTCACTCAAACCATTCTCTTCACAGTGTGTTGAAACAATATAGACACGCATCCAATTCCAAGTTGATTCATAACATTTCCAGTTGACTGGAATTTCTTAATTATTCCCCTGATGGTGGAAATGGGCATTTTCAATGCCTGTGCTATTTTCTTATAGCCACTTCCCAATTTGTGAAGCTCAACAGGAAGTCATGGTTGAACAATTTCCTGTTACTAGTCACCCAGGTGTACTACAAATAATGTTAAATATCAGTGGGAATATACTTCAAAAAAGATTTTTCTCATATGAATTCATAGGGGTGCCAATAATTACAGCACATGTATATTTAACAAAGATATCTTTTTTGATAATCCCGTGTTGTGTTTGCAATTGTTTGATATCCATGAGAGCAGAGTATTTCTGTGCATTTTTTTAACAAAAGATCAAAAGGTTAAACAATAAAGACCATTTTTCACAGCCTTCTTTACTCATATTTACCAAGGGTGCTAATATTAGTGGAGGGCACTGTATATTCTTCTCTGGTCTCATAGATATCAAACAATTGCAGGAACAACAGCTATAAAGAGGACAATAAGCAATGAACTGCACTGCAAGTATCCCCATTCCTACAACCCACGCAAAATTCTTGTGTTAAAAAAGCAAGCACAGAGATGCATTTCTAAAAGCTTTTAGACAATTCACAACTCCTTTAAAACAATATACTCTGATCAGATGAAACAGAAGTATAACTCAATAATTCAGCTTGTAATGTTTAGAGAAAGAATGATCCCAAGAACACCATACCCAGAGTAAAATTCAAAGGTGGAAGCATGATGATATGGGGCTGCTTCTCTGTAAAAGTATTAGACGACACTGAAGGAAAAATGAATTGAGCAATGTACCTAGATGTATTAAAGGAGAATTTAGTCTCATTGGCTAAGAAAATAAATCTAAGGATAAGATTTCAACAAGAAGACATTTCCACAAGACAACAGCCTAGCCAATCTCTATGAAGGTATGAAGGTTTTTGAAATTGCAAGTCCTTTAATGGAATACTTGTAACCTTGGGGAATTGAAGATGATTTGCCAAGAGGACTGGGCCAAAATTACCACAATGCTGCAAAAAAATTTACTTCTTACTAAACTGTGGCTTGAAAAGTATTCAAGCCTGCTGGAATTTATCAGATTTGTCTGAATAACAAATGATACTCATATTATTCCTCTCAGTATTTTAATTATAAACTCATGTTCTCTTATAGTGAATTTTCAGTCAAAGTCAAAATGAATTATTGATCAGCAAGTGTTTCAAAGGAAATCAAAAATGGAAAAATGCTGCATGTATTAGTATTTAATCGCCTAGTTTCCAGAAGCTCAAGATGAAGTTGTTGTCTCGAAGTTATTGTATTAACAAGGACACGATTGACTTAATAATCGGCCTTCACCTATGAAATATTAAAAAAGCTCCCATGTTTTGAACAAAAACCACCTCAGTTGGCCTGACATTGAAGAGACTGTCACTCTGAAGGAATGGAATGAAAATGAAGACTAAGAAGCATTTTAAGAAACTTAGATAAGACAATAGAATTTCATAACTTAAAAAAAACATAGGGTGTAAAATATATCTAACAAGTTGGACATCCCAGTAAGCACTGTTGTATCAATAGTGAAGATGTGGGAGCTGCATCACACCACCCAAAGCCCACTCTCAAAACTCAGCACAAAAACAAGACAGAGACTACTGAGGGAACCACAGTGAGGTCAACAGTTCCTTTGAAGAGTTACAGAGTACAGTGGATGAGAATGGAGTGAAGTTGCACCAGACAACCATTTTAAGAGCTCTGCATAATTGATGACAGTATGAGAGGGTGGCTCGAAAGAAACTGTTGTGCAAGAAGAGCCAAATGAAAGCACAAGAGTGACCCAGTGAGGTTTTTTTGGTGTGATGAGACCAAGATTGAGATATTTGATTAATAATGAGAGAAGTGCTGTGTGTGGTGCATCCCTGGGGATGCGTTTCGTGAGCTTTTTGTCAACCTGGTCTTCTTGTCAAAATTGAAGGAAGAATTGATGGAGCAATATACAGGTGGATATTACAAGAGCGCCAGCTTCAGTCTGCTAAAAAAAAAAAAAAATACTAAAGCTTGGGGGGAAACTTCACCTTTAGCAGGGCTATTGTCCCATACACAAAGCCAATGCAGTGCATGAGGGGTTAAAAAAAGGTGAATGTTTCTGTAGGTCTTTCTGTGAAACTGACAGCATTGGGGAATTTATTATCCAGTACAGAAGATATGATCTGGGTTCTGAGTGACACATTTCTGACATTGTACCATTTATAAAAATGTTAACGGTTCAGGCTATTCGAAACATGAAACTTTTTGCTGGCAAAATTTCCTTTGTACAGCACTTTTAAGGAACATTTTGTGCACGAATTAATCATGAAAACAGCATTACAGTGTGGTAATTCCTGCCTAAACAAGTGACCACTATATCATAGCCTTATCAGGATTTCCTTAAAATGCACTGTTCATTAATTCTAACAAGACGCTGCTTTATTAACTTTGTTTTATTTATATTATACTTGCTATATGCCTCAAGCTCAAATTAGCCTAAAACTGTTTTCATGGAAAATATATTTTTATGTTTATGTTTATACATATTGCACCTTTAGATATAATACTCATACATCAAGCACTGTTAGATATGATACAGAGACATGCATTTTTTTCTGCCTGGGAAAGAGTAAAAAGTGCTTGCATTTTTCAGATGTTTCAGGTGTGTTTAAAAATATTTGTCATTTTTTGTTGTCAAACTTGTATATAGCTATGGTGTGGTATAGGAAAAAGAAAATTACGTTTGATTGTATGGATATGATGCCATGAACTTTTCATACCATTCCACTTACAATTAAGGGTGTCTGTGATCTAAGTCATTTGCTATTTTAAAGTTAACTAGTTAACTAAATATGGGGTTCTTTTTTAGTTAGTCTTGTGTTATTACAAAATGAGGATTACCTCAAATAGATTTTGTTGTTAAATATTTTGGTCTTTCAGTAAAAAAAAAAAAAAGCAAAAAAAGCAAAAAAAAAAAAAGCAAAGGTCTTTCAGACTTACGATACATTTTCTAATGGGTTAGAGGTCCATAGACGAACCCAAACACCTTAAATATAATAATAATAATAATAATAATAATAATAATAATAATAATAATAATTTGAACAACTTGATTTTTATATAGCACCTTTAAATCAGCTTGTCAACGCACTTTACTCAATAAGAAAATATCAAGAAAATAAAAAAAAAAACAACATAAAAACACATACAAAACATACACACACAAAAAACAGACTTGAATACAAAATGGTTTCCTAAAACCATTAAGAAAAAGCTAACCTAAAAAAATTGTTTTTAGGTTAGATTTTAAAATGCTGAAATTCTGTGCATCTCTAATATGAGCAGTGAGTGCATTCCAGAGTCTAGGAGCATAGGACGAGAAAGCCCTGTCCCCTACAGATAGCAACCATGTCCATGTCTGTGGGACAGCCAGTAAACCAATTTGAGAGGAGTGCAAATGACGCTTGGGAGTATATAGAGTTAAAAGCGCAGACAGATACTGAAGGGCCAGACAATGCAGTGCCTTATATGTGAGCATAAGGATTTTAAAATCAATGCAAAACCTGAACGGGAGCCAGTGCAAGGACTTCAGTATTGGATTGATGTGTTCATTTCTCCTGACACAAGTCATGATCCTAGCAGCAGAATTTTGCACACATTGCAATTTATTTAGTGTGGCTTTAGGAACACCAGGAAGAAGTGCATTGCAGTACTGAATACGAGAAAATAAAAAAGTGTTAATAAGCCTTTCAGTCACAAGAGAAGATAGCATAGGGCGAAGTCTAGCGATAATTCTGAGATGAAAAAAAGGAATTCTTGACAGTAGATTGTACGTGTGTGTCAAAAGACAAACTCGAATCAAATATGACTTAGTAATTTAGTATAATTTAGTTTGGAACTCCAAAGCAGAGCCGTCTACCTTAAATTAGTGACCCATCTTTACGAAGCAGATAAGAGCCAATAAGCAAAACTTCAATCTTATAACTATTAAGACACAAAAGGTTTTGGGTCATCCATGTTTTTATCTCAGAAATGCAATGTGAGAGAAAAGAAACATCCACATTTTGACCAGGCTTAGAATGAATATATCTGGGTATCATCTGCATAGAAGTGATAATTAAGCCTGAGTGATCTTAAGAGCAATCCAAGAGGAAATATATAAATACTAAAAAGTAAGGGGCCTAAAATTGATCCCTGAGGGACACCAGTAGGAACAGAGCCAATCTCAGACTTGAAACCACTCATAAAAACAAACTGGTGGCGATCAGAGAGATAAGATCTAAACCAGGTTATAACAGTCTCAGAAACACCAAAGACATTTTCAAGTCGGTTGAGTAAGAGGTTGTAATTGACAGTGTCAAAAGCAGCACTAAGATCAAGAAGGATAAGGATGGAAAGAGAACCAGAATCTGAGTCTATTAACAGATCATTCATGACTCGAAAAGATTATTAACAGTAAGGTGATTGTGATGTTGCAAAGTCACAACATATTCTAAAATTTTTGCCAAAAAGGGAAGGTTTGATATAGTAAGAATTTTTTAAATTGTCCAAATCAACTTTATGCTTTTTTGGAACTGGGGTTACAGCAGCAGTTTTCAATGCTGCTGGTACAACATCAGGGCGCAGAGAGTCATTAATAATGCTGAGCACAATTGGGCACAAAGAATTAAAACAAGATTTAAATAAGCTTGTAGGGAGGGGATCAAGCATGCAAGTGGTGGCTTTCATACGTGATACCTCTGTAGTAAGAAACTCTGAGTCAATTTGAGAAAAATTTGTGAAAGATGTGCCAGAGAAATTAGGCAAGCACAGTGTTGAAGAGGAAACAGGTGTAACATGAATTAGGTTATAAACACTGTCAATTTTAGAACTAAAAAAATGAAGAAACTTATTACATAACTGATTTGAAACAGGCAAAGAGGTGCCAACATAAACTTTGAGGAGTTTGTTTATAGTACGGAATAG
Organism: Ictalurus punctatus; assembly: GCF_001660625.3. Classification (NCBI taxonomy): domain Eukaryota; kingdom Metazoa; phylum Chordata; class Actinopteri; order Siluriformes; family Ictaluridae; genus Ictalurus; species Ictalurus punctatus. Next base: position 10,669,909 of record NC_030431.2, on the reverse strand, counting down.
ATGCCTGGGATTTTGATTATTCTCAATAATCTGAGAAAAATAGGCAGATTTTTTAGACTCAATTGCAGCTCTATATTCTCCCAAGCTGTCTTTCCAAGCTTGAAAAAATGCACTCAAGTCAGAGTCATGCCACGTGCGCTACATCTTACGACAAGCTGCCTTCATAGAGCGTGGGTTGTCATTATACCAAGGAGCAGAACGAGCAACAGTCACATTGCATGACTTCAAGGGAGCAAAGGAGTCCGGATTAGAGGCGAGAACATTATTCAACTGTAAAATCTTAGTTTCAAGAGGAGCTGATGAGATTCCATGAAGAGAGGAAAACATCAACTGGAATATGTTATAAAAACTCCTCTGACTTTTATCCATGCCCAATCAAGAAATTAAAAATCTACAAGGTGTACTCGGATACAGTCCCATAGCCAGGAATTAATTTTAGAGGGGGGTTAAGGAAATATACTAGGTAGTCACTATGTGATCTGTACTAATATATAGAGTGCCCTCTACTAATTTTGGCACCCTTTCTAAATATGAGCAAAGAAAGCTGTGAAAAATTGTCTTTATTGTTTAAGCTTTTGATCTTTTGTTCCACAAATTATCAATCAACTGCAAACACAACACAGGTTTATCCAAATAAATTATCCTTGTTAAATATAGGTGTGCAACAATTATTGGCATCCCTATGAATTCATAGCAGAAAAATATATTTGAAGTATATTCCCATTGATATTTAAAATTTTTTGGGTGACTAGGAACAGGAAACTGTTCAACAATGACTTCCTGTTCCACAGGAGTATAAATATGAGGTATCACATATGCCAAATTCCCTTAGTCAATCATAACAATGGGTGAAACCAAGGAATATAGCTGTGACTTTCGGCAAAAGGTTGTTAAAAGACTGAAAATAGCACAAGCATTGAAAATGCCCATTTCCACCATCAGGGCAATAATTAAGAAGTTCCAGTCAACTGGAATTGAACATGTGTCTATATTGTCGCAATGCACTGCGAAGAGGAACGTTTGAGTGGCCAAAAAATCTCCAAGAATAACAGCTGGAGAATTGCAGAAGTGTTCCCATAAAATACCTTTATAACAGTTCCACTGAAAATTATTCAAATAAGATGTTAAGAAGGAGTGATAGGGGAAAACTACATCTTTCACACTTCATAGCCTGTCACCTTGTGTTTGTGCATGTAATGTTGCTGGGGTATCTTCTGCCGATAGCTTGAGCAGGTTGTGGTTTGGGTGGCTGGGGACATTTATGATCCTCAGGCCCCTCCTCAGGCACTGTGTGGCATAGATGTCCAGGATGGAGGGAAGTTCACCTCTAGTGATGCCCTGGGCAGTGCACACTATATGCTGCGCTGGTTTTGCGGTCAAGAGCAGTGCAGTTCCCAAACCAGCAGGTGATGTTATCAGTCAGGACGCTCTCAATAGTGCAGGTGTAAAACAACCTGAGGATTCAGTCAGAAACTTTTAAGTCATCTGAGGTTGAAGATGCATTCATGAGCTTTCTTTCCAAGCACTCTGGTGTGCTCTGACCAGGTGAGGTCCTTGGTGATTTGAACACAGAGGAATTTGATGCTGCTAACCCTCTCTACTGCAGCTCCATTTATGGTGAGTGCTGTGTGTGTGTGTTCTTGCCTGTTTCCTATAGTCCACAATCATTTCTTTTGTTTTGTCCACATTCAGAAAGAGGTAGTATTCCTGGCACTACAGTACTAGGGTTTTGACCTCTTCCCTGTAGACCTCCTCTTTGTTGTTGGAGGTCAGGCCTATAATAGTGGTGTGGTCCACAAACTTGACTATAATTTTGGAGTTACTTGTGGCCACGCAGTCATAGTTGTACAGTGAGTAGAGGAGTGGGCTCTGCACTCATCCTTGAGGTGCATCTGTGTTAAGGGTTAGTGGTGAGGAAGTGTTGGAGCCAGTGTTGGAGTCTAAAATCAGTCTATGCAACACAAAGATGCCATTCAGAGAAGCACATTGGTTATATGCAGACATTTAAAAGGAAAACACATCAAAATGAATTATACAATATACTAGCTGATGCTATTATTACATAATCATTATAAATCTTTATACTTTTATGATGATTCAGTGAAAGTAGAAAACATACAACACTAGCTGAATAGTTTAATGCAGGATGTTATGTTTAGCTGTAAATTAAAGTGTATGTTGCTGATTTATTACCCTTTAGATCACCCCACCAAACATACTCAAAGGATTTTAACATTAGACTCATTATTTAAATTTGCACAATGCTATTTTGGCTGTTAATTGCAGCCATAGAACTTTTTTATTCCTGACATTTCCTGCCAACAGAACACATTAGGCCCAACATGAAATTATTGATAGAACTATTTGCTTTTGAGTTATTGAGAGTTTAGATGTCACCAGTCAAATAGGCTAATAATTATAAGACATCAATAATAAATATAACTACTACTACTACTACCACTAATAATAATAATATTCAGTTCATGCCTACTGTAACAGTAAAAAAAAAAAAAAACAAACAAACAAAAAAAAACAATCCTAATAATTCCCGATCCCTTCCCTTTGCTTCATGGATCCCTGAGGGTACCCAGACCCCACTTTGAGAACCACTGGTTTAGATGAAAGAAACACAATTAAATCTTATGTCAACTTTCTTTTCATGATTTATTTTTTATTTATTACTGTAATTGGAACAGGTAATCACTGGATTATTAAATTATCCCATAATATCAGATCATTAAATTACAAAAATTTTCCAATTATTAGATTAGAAAAAAATAAATAAATAAAATAGTTGCAGCCCTATACCAGTATGATGGAGTAATAACGTAGCAGGAACACAGACTCTTGAGGCAAAGTTGTAGTTTTTGCACTGGAAGGGTTCTCGCTTGCTCAAGTGTGTATCCCTCTAGTCTTGGCCCTGATGAGATGCCTCGTGATGGATGAAGATTTTTGACTCATGTTGTGATCCTTTCCAGACCTTGGATGCACATGCTATTATTGATGCTCCAGGAGCTGTCAGTGTGCTGAGGTGCCCCATGTGCATCTCCATGAACTCCAGCTTCACTGGCTATACTCAGCCATAAAAGAAATTGCTTTGACCTGTCAAACAATGCCAAATGTTATGAAAACAAATTAACGATGTCAAAGAGAAATGATTTGTACTAAGATGTTTTCATAGACTTTGCTCAGGGTCTGGTCTCATGAAATTGAGACGGTATAGATTTTAAGTACGAGTGTAGAGCCAAACAGCACCAAAAAACGTACGACTATCCAAACAGCCAACTAACAAACTGTCCTTTATTTCTCCAACCTTCTGAAACTCGTCAGTGACGGAACTAAATGAAGGCGGAGTCGCCAGCACAAAACGGCTCGCTGTGATTCATTTGAAGCCTCTGCGCGCCAGACCTAGTAGTCCTCACGTCGGATATGGAACTGATTTATTTTCTGATCAGTTGGTTCTAGCCGGAATTGAAACATGGGAAAACATCATTTTCTTACGTCATACCCGAGCATTGAATGAGAGAGTTGCAAGAGCGCGTGAGCAGAGTGAAAGAGGAAGAGAGCGATGAAGAGCTGTGTCAGACTCACTTTAAGGGACTGCGCCCTCCTTATTCTGCGGGTTCAGCTGAGCTTAATGGCACCTCAAGGTAAAAATGTACCTTTCGTCCGTTTTGTGTTTGTTATTGTATCTCGTTTGGAAGTAAACAGCAAAACAAGTGATCGATCAAATTAGAATGTGCATTCAGGGCTGGAGAAATAAATGGTGTGAGTTGTTGTTGTTGTTGTTGTTGTTGTTGTTGTTGTTGTTTAATGTCTCCTTACTGTTTTTAAACTTATATTATGTGAATATATTATTTGTCTGATAAGTGAACTCAAGAGTGTAGCACACACTATAAGAAACTAATTAACTGGCAACAACTGTCACGTAACTAACCGTAGAAGAAATTAGTGTATTTGTACGGTTTTTATTTACAGTAGAAACCATGTAACTACATTACATTTACATTTATGGCATCTGGCAGACGCCCTTGGCGGCTTACATTTATCTCTCTCTCTCTTTTATTTATTTATTTTTTTTATTATTATTTTTTTTTTTTACACAACTGAGCAGTTGAGGGTTAAGGGCCTTGCTCAAGGGCCCAACAGTCACAGCTTGGTAGTGCTGGGATTTGAACTCATGACCCTCTGATCAGTAATTTCCAAGTATTGCTTTTGTTTGTTTGTTTGTTTTTTGTTAAGGGTAATAGTGTTTAAACTGTAAAATAAAACAGTAATTTCCAAGTAGTGTATTTGTGGCTACAGTAGCAGTGTTTTAACTTTAAAATGTAGTAATTTTTGACTATAAAATAGAAACTTTAATACTGAATTTAAGTTACAGTATCAGTAATGTAACTTAAATGAAACAGTTTACAGATTACAAGTATTCTGCTGTTAACATAAAGTTTTACTGCATTTTAAAATTCTTGTCATATTTAAGCTTCAGCAATAACTACAGAAAGACAGCAAACAATACATTTAACCATTTATTCTTAACTGTTGAACAGTAACAAGTATAAACATTTTTCTTGTGCTTAACGAGTGAGCATACCATGGCTACCACACATACAGTATGAAGTTTATCTTCCATAACATGAACAATTATCTTCCATGTCTTCTAAACTGTGCATAACTGACAAGAAGCTGCCATCTCTACACATTTAAAATATTAGCAACCCTACATCAATGGATATTAATACCCCAAAACATGAGGATTGCATATTTAAAACCAGTGATGATGATAAATCAACATTAATAAATGTAAGACTTTTTTTCTGCCAAGGAATTTTACAGATGCTCTGTAGTTGAAAAGGCACTTTTAGGCAAATACATTATCTCTATTCTGACATAAAATGCAATTTAACCCCAATTCTGAAAAAGTTGGGACTGTATGGGGAAAAAAACCCCAACCCAAATAAATAATAATAATAAAAATACAAATAAAAATTTTAACATTCAATTAACCCTGTACTATATTGAAAACACATTATTAACACATTATTTGATGTTTTACTTTGTGAATTTAATTTATTTTTGAAAATATACATTCATTTCAAATCTGATGACTGCAATACACAAATAATTTGGGACAGTTGACTGTTTACCACTGCCTCACACCACCTTTTCTTTTAATATCAATTAAGTGTTTCGACACTGAAGAAACTAGTTGGTTAAGTTTAGTAAGTGGAATTTCCCTCATTCATTCATTACTCATTTCTTCAGCTGCGCACGGGGCATTCGTTGCCTTATTTTGCACTTCATAATGCGCCACACGTCCTCAATCAGAGACAGGTCAGAACTGCATGCAGGACATGTTAGCACCTGCACTTTCTGCTTACGCAACCATGCGCTTGTAATCCGGGCAGAACGTGGTTTGGCAGCATATGTTGCTCCAAAATGTGCATTAGTGGTTCCCTCACAGATGTGAAAGTTACCCATGCCATGGGCACTGACACACCCTATACCCATGACAGACGCTTTTGGACCTGACGCTAATAACAGCTTGGAACGTATTTTTCCTCTTTGGGCCAGAGAACACGACGGCTGTTTTGTCCAAAAAACTATTTGAAATGTTGACTCGTTGGACCACAAAACACGATTCCACTGTACTACTGTCCATCTCAGATGAAACCGAGCCCAGAGAAGTCGGCGGTGCTTCTGGACAGTGTTGATGTATGGCTTCTGCTTTGCATAGTAAAGCCTTCACTTGCATCTGTGGATGCAGCGGCCAGGGCCATTGCTGGCCAAATGGGTGCCCTAAACATTGTATCATTGTGCCTTTTGAATTGTATTGTTGTAATTTTATGGTTTTATTGAACAACACTGTTAAAATACATTATGTAATATACACAATATAAAACAATCATTTTATGTTCTTTATGTATTGTATCAGTTGCCTGCAGAGGGCGACAACGGCCTGGTGATTGTTTTTGTTACACTTTACAGCTCAAATCCTTGTTTAATATTGACCAAACATTTCATTCAAATGTCCACTTAATCTTTAATATTTGGCCACTTCTTTGCGATAGAAATACTATAGTCACTTTCTGTAATTAATTTCTTGAACAACATGTGGACATCAAAACATGCAAACTCAGAGCGAGTAATCAGGCATGTTTAATTAATCTCACCCATTAACTTCAATAGACAAAAATATAACGTGTCACAGGTTTGTGAACATACCTGAAAGTGAGCACGGGATTCATCTTGGGCTTTTTTTTTTTTTTTTTTTTAATTTTTCTTTTCTGATGATCATTTGCAGTCAGCCGCAAACATGAGGTGGGGGTGGACCGGATGCCGTAAAATGCATTTTAAAAAATATTTATGTTCATGTATACATTTATATTTGCGTAAATTACGTTTATGTTAATATTAATAAAGAATGATATTAATAAAGAATAAAGACTATTAATAAAGAATTTTTTTTTGAGCACCAGAGATGGTGCCCCCCTGGGAGATGGTGTCCGAACACTCGTACTCTGCGTATAGGGAGCGCCGGTAATCGCAGCGGTGAATGGTGTTGACTGACAGGTTTACCAAAGTATTCCCGAGCACATGTCAGGATATCCATTACAGACTCAGGACGGTTTTTAACACAGTGACGTCTGATGGATCGGAGATCACAAGCATTCAGAAATGGTTATCGGTCTTGCCCTTTACGCACCGAGATTTGACCGGATTCCTTCATTTTTAAAAAAAAATTATATTGTGCACTGTAGAAGGGGAAATGCCCGAAATCCTACCAATTTTTCTTTGGTGAATGTTGTTCTCAAAGTGTTGATTATTCACTGAGGCATCTGTTGGCAGATTGGCGAGCTTCGACCCATCCTTGCTCCTGAAGGACTAGGGCTTTTTTGGAAGCTCCTTATAAACGATGACTAGACGATTGCCTCACTTCATATCACCTTCTTATTTCAACTTGTCACATATGGAGGACCAAACCTGCATAAATTAAAAATAAATAAATAAATTGGGTGAAGTCAGCTAAAATAGGCCACTTTTTGGTAAATATTTTACAATACCATCGATTAAGCTATGCATGAGAAGTTATTATATACTTTTTAATAATTATCATGGGTCTCTTAAATATAATTTTCTTTTAAAAATGTGAAAAAGTACAATTGTTTTAAAATTATGAGAGTTAGAGTATCAGCGGGTACCCTCCTGAGTCAGACACAAAAATTGGGCCAGCTGTTAAATTAAAATGGGCTAATATAAAAAGAGAACAACACAGGTAATTTAGACTGAAATCATTTTAATTTTAACAGTAAATTGACACTATTGTGTTCAGTGTGCCATAGCAACAACACCGTAAATATATTTCATTTAATAGAAAGTTGAACGAATATTTAATTGAAAAATGCATTTAAAAATAAACTGTTCATGTTGTACAGGTGTGTGTTTCTGTGTATTGGTGTCTTTGTGTGTGTATGCTTGTGTAAAAACATTTGTCAAATATTTTGTTAAAGATTAGAACATCTTTGACAAAAAAAAAAAAAAAATACATGAACATTTCCTGTAGCTACTGTAGGTCTTAACAGTGCACCAAGTCAGGCCAGTTATATCTTTTCCTGCATTCCGTTCAAATGCACTCTTTGCAGATGTAACCATCTTCATCACAGATGGCACTGTTTTCTCCACAGCTCTCATGGTACAATGAGTTGCACTGACAACAACACACCCTAAATGTTCCCGCTGCATTGAATGCTGCAAAGACTGTCGTGGTCTCTCCTTTTCCCCCAGCAGTTACCTCTACACAGGGTTCACCTCCCCAACCACACTCATAGAGGAAAACTGGTCTTGGAGGCCAAATACACCGCAATTCCAAAGTTATGATGGAATATCTCTGATTGCAAGTTCCTCCAGCAGGTCTGCAAACTGTTGAAACCACTTTCCTACCACACCAGGGTTCAGCCCTGCTTCTCTTGCTGCTGAAAGGGCCTTTGGTGTCCTGATGCTGAGGTCTGGATTTTGTTTAAAACAATTTGAAATCAGTAATACCCAGCAGTGCCTTTTACTTCAGAGAAGCCTTTGATATTATTGGCCTTTGCATAATTAAATGAAATTCCCTGGACATCTCTTTTGGCAAGGGGAAGCCTCTTTTGGAGAGGAGCTTGATAAGATTGGCCAGTTCTTTCTCAGATTCCACTGGCAGGTACTGCTTCCTCCCAGATGCATAGCCAGAGCCAGCAACTTTGCCACTAATGTGCCTTTGCAAAGTGGTCTTTGGAATGTTCCAAGCCCTTGCTCAAAAGCGAACATTTAGTGTTTGCCCTCTCTCAGCGATCTACTGGTATTCATTAATGGCACCCCAAATTCTGTCCTTTCTCCACTGGTTGTATCGACATCTTCCTTTCCCTTTCTCTTCTCTCTTCTTCTCTCCCCTTTTCCTTTCTTTGCCTGTCCTCCTGTCATACTGTCTGCAACACAAAATATTTAAAAAGATTTTGTATGGATATATATCTAGGCCTATGAACCTATTTTTCACCCTCAATTTCTGTGTAATTTCTGTGTAAGAGTGTGTGTGCGGCGCATTTTAGCTGAAAATTGTGGCCCATTTTAGCTAGCTGGTTAAGCTAAAATGGGCCACTATGTAAATGACTTTTTTGTCCTCACAAAAATCAAAGTTTCTTTTTAAATTTAAACATTTTATTTGAAAGAACCCGTCAAAACATTGTTCACAGACTTTGCTTCATTGATAAGCTTACTTATAATTCCTTAATCACCCTTATTAGTGAGGAATGAAATTTACTATGCCATTCTCACTTACCATACAATTTCTCTGACATGCTTCACATAACACTCTGCACTGTCCACTTTAACCTTAGACCAATCAAAACTATTGTTGACATATAACAATTAAATAAAATAGTGTTGTAGCAACAATGTAAGATTGGCTGTAAAAACTTAAAGAGCTATGACGCTCCAACCTTATCTGGCCCATTTTATCTGATTTCACCCTAAATGTACTAATAGGAAAATAAATAAAGGAGTAAATGACTTAATAAAACAAATATCATTAATTTTTAATTAAATTTCATCCTAAATTAATTTTTTTATGACTTTTTCTGTATTTATTTTTTAATAATTTTTTCCCATTTATTTATTCCTGCATGTACTATTTATTTCCACATTTATTTATTTCTACATTTATTTCTTTTTACTTTTCCGTGTGCAACGTATAAACGAGGAGGTGGTCCTTGCATAGCTCCAGTGCATCACTGAGAGCTCACATATAAGTGTCAGGTCTAATTTAGCGATAGAGTTCAGAGTTTTCAAAGAAAATGGCGGAAAGTAGCAATGTACTTACGTAGCAACGTAGCGAGTACGTCCCAATGACCATGGCCAGGAGTCTAATCATTTAATCTTTTCAATCACAACTCAATAATATATAAGCGGCTGCTTACCTGTCTCCCATGACAATTTGTCAGCCTCAACTCCTTTATTTCTAACATATCTCACTCCTTTGGTCAGGGGTGGATATGTGATTCTCGAGCCATTTCTTTATGGACAGCAAGCGAATTTGTTCACTTTGAAACCGTTATAGGACTGACTTTCATTCCCTGCCTTCAAATTAAAATGTTTTTAATGGAAATTGTATTTGTTTTGATGGAAGCAATTAAATCAGTGCAATCATAATGATATTTGTTGTGGAATTTCTATTCGACCCATCATCTCAAAATGTACTCATAAGACACCTGTGCTTCAATTAACATCAAGCAACAATCAGCAACACATTTATAGCATTTATTCATCAGCATTTTGTCATTTCTTTTCTGAACATACTAAGCTAATACAATTAAGCTAAATCAATAAATGAAAAAAAAAAATGTTGAACAAAAAATTAACTCCATAAATATTATCAATTCATAAATAATTAAGCATATATATTAATAAATTAATGCAAGCAAAGAAAAAAAAAAAAGCCTTATTCTTCAAACGGCAGAACTGTCCCATCATCACTGTCACCATGTTGTTGCTGCTGTGGAGCCTGTCTCTGGTCCTGCTGCTGAAAATGAAAAGTATAGGCCTATTTTAGTTTTACAGAAATCAACTACACATTAGGGTAGATACTATGCTTGCAAAAAAAATTTTAAGGAGCAAGTGTGCTACTAATTACAAAAACCTAAGAGCAAAATAAAAATTTTAAGAGTACAGTTGAAGTTTATTTATAATTTTTTTTTATAGCAACCGCACTAATGGCAAAATGCACATCAGGAAAGTTAACTGAATTAGTAATGTAATGTGGTTAACAGGTTGAGGTAAATTCGTTACCGTTAGCTTGGCCAGCTAAGGCATGATGGAGATCACAAAAAAGTTTTCAAACTCTGTGACAACTGTTTTCTTTTTTAAACCTTCAACAAATTAACAATTTATTGTATTGTTAAACAAGTCCTGTTTAACCAAGGTTTAATACTTAAAAAGATAATTATTTTTCTGAGCTTGTTCGCACCAGTCATACCTCTTGTGCACTGCTTGTCACCTACTATGTAGTAGGGTAGTGCACCATTTCGGCCGCAGCCCATTTTTATGACGGGCCAACGTACAAATCATCCAAGAAGAATCATTGTGAGGGGGAGGGCACGCTAATGTTTTTATTTAAAGATTATGAGGACATACCTTTTTTAATATGAATATAAACAGGTAAATCATTTATAATAAACACTAGAACATTCCATAAAAAAATAAGACTTGTTGATTTTGGTGACTATAATCGTGTCGCTCGCTTAAAAAAAGGGCTGGAACGGTATTTGGTAGGTCATTGTGACGAATATGGTCCGTTCTATTTAAATTTAGACTTTTATTAGTGGACCACAGGACCATTTTAGTTTGAAAGGACAGCCTAACTCAGAAAATAAAAAATGAACAGATTATGGCTGTAGAGTGAAATTAATCCAAGAATAAATTCAGTTTAAACAAAACAAAAACAAGTTATCATTCTGGATTGTTTCTCTTGCTTGTTATTGCAAGGATGATAGTATATTTTCTATTACAATGGAACAAATAGTCATTATACAGTGCCCTCCACTAATATTGACACCCTTGGTAAATATGAGGAAAGAAGGCTGTGAAAAATTGTCTTTATTTTTAACTTTTTGATCTTTTGTTAAAAAGATTCACAAAAATACTCTGATCTCATTTATATCAAACAATTTGCAGACAAAATTTTTTGGCCACTCGAACCATCCTCTTCACAGTGTGTTGAGACAATATAGGCGCACGTCCAATTCCAGGTTGAGTCATAACATTTCCAGTTGACTGGAACTTCTTAATTATTGCCCTGATGATGGAAATTGGCATTTTCAATGCTTGTGCGTATTCTTACATCCACTTCCAACTTTGTGAAGCTCAACAACCTTTTGCACATCACAGCTACATTCCTTGGTCTTACCCATTGTTATGAATGACTAAGGGAATTTGGCCTATGTGTTACCTCATATTTATACCCCTGTGAAACAGGAAGTCATGGTTGAACATTGTCCTGTTCCTAGTCACCCAGGTGTATTTAAAAAATTAAAAATATCAATGGGAATATACTTCAAATATATTTTTCTCATATTCATAGGGGTGCCAATAATTGTCGCACCCCTATATTTAACAAAGTTTATTTTTATAAACCTGTGTTTTGTTTGCAATAGTTTGATATCCATGAGAGCAGAGTATTTTTCTGAATATTTTTTAAACAAAATATCAAAAGTTTAAACAATAAAGACAATTTTTCACAGCCTTCTTTGATCATATTTACCAAGGGTGCCAATATTAGTGGAGGGCACTGTTTGTCTATACAATTTGTCAAAATCAAAAGTACTAACTTTGCATTCTTTAGACAGTTTACATATTTCATGATACCATGTGATATCATGATACCAAAAAAGTCAAAGGACATGCATGAAAACAAAAAGTCCAGTACAGAGGACATAAGTCAATGGGCGGGGTCTCAGGAGGATAAAGTAATTTCACGTTGACGAAAATAGACTGACTGATGGCGTCATCAGAACGTACGGTTTTTAACCGCGGTCAGGCCAGCCTCCACTTTGAAAAGCACGGTCAATCTAGCCGCCAGGTCAGGTTATTTTGTGGTTCGCTCATATACTGGCCATTACGGTAATTCTGTTTGAGAACTAATTCGAAAACACATGATATTCCTGCGGACACGATTACACATTCATATATTCAGTCAGTCTGTCTGTCAAATTTATCTATCTATCTATCTATCTATCTATCTATCTATTGTTCTACCTGTCTATACAGTTTTGTCTATGAATTCAGATTGTTATTCAGATTTCTATTAAAAGGAAACTACCAAACTACTTGTTTCCACAGACTAAATGAATCTCACCTCAGAATAATATTACACTTTCTCGTTTATTGTACTGGATATGATATTGTTTCTTTCACCCAATTTGTCACAGGACGGCCAGATCCATAGGCTTTGTCATTGAACACATGGTACAGTTATTGGCTTCGTCGATCACTAAAAATAAGCATAACAAAAATATATTGGTAACAGCAACATAAGCTGTTTATTGTTAAATGCAGTGTAGGCCAAAGTAACACCTTCAGCCCCTGTCCTTGTTTATGTGAACAAGCTTACAATACCAACATTACGTACTGCAAAGGCTGCAATCATTCCAGTGACATTGACGTGACAATAAAAATGTGTGTAAGTCATCAAATACAGTCCATTAACATTCCCTTCATTGTTGTGATCCCCTTCAGGTCACTCTATATATGTGTGTTTGCTGTTTATATCTCATTGCCGATCTCATAATTCCATCCCTTCAGGCCTCTGCACAGTCATCTGGAACATGTCGTTATTATTTCCCTGAGTTGTTTACTTCAGAGTTGTGTTACCATGTGTTACTAGTGATTTGTATTCCTTGTATTCCTTGTATTCCTCTGTATATGTCATTTATATTTGTAAAATAAATTGTACTGTCTGCTTATGATTGGCTGTGCTGCATTAGAAGCCATTGCAAAATACTCTATGAACACACACCTGTAACCTAATTACATCAGTATTTCTGTGCTGCTGTCTTTTGTGTGTTTTTGCATCTTTGTGTTGCCTGGCAATCATTCTGCTAAACATTGCCGTCTTGTTTATTTTATTAAATCTTTCCAGCTATATATAGTAACCATTTTATAAAAGCAATAAGCTGCCCTGTATCATGGCTAAAAATGCCCGTTTGTTGTCCTAAAATCACTGGAAACCATGGCTTCACAGCCCTTACTACTTTCTATGACCCCCCTTTTTTAAACTATATTTGTATGTTTTATCTTGCGTTCACCTAGACTGTGTACAGGCTTTTACATTTTTGGCTTAGTGAAGCCTGGGTAGATGAAAATGTATTATGCAATTGTTTAAGATTCTTTTTTCCCTAACATTTTTGTTTGTTTGTTTCTTGATTAATTTCCTCAATTTTTGTAAGACATTAAACTGTTGATTCCATAAGTGGTATGAACTCTCTCTTCACTGCACTGTTGCTTATTATATGTACTGTATGCTTATTATAACCATCTGTTTTCCTCTGAAGCTTCAGTAAATATTCTTTTTTTCAATTTGTAACATCCGTGAAGTTTTATTCAACAAAATATTTTTTCTACAACTGTTTTACCTTACACTTGACTACTGTCTTTTGTATTTGAATTCTGACTTGAGTCAGATTTGCAAAGCGACATTTTAGTTAGTATTCCTCCACACCACAGACAAACACTTCCTTTACAAACCTGATGTTTGCAGTATCTGAAGAGCCATCATTTTTTGTTCATGGGCCATGTCCTTTTGGATGTTCCAAAAAGTGCAACTGGAACAGCTGGTAAGGACTTCATTACTGCTCTTGCCATCTAAACAAACATAAATATTCAAAACATCATGTGTACTGTATCAGACTCTGGGCAGCAGTCCCAACTACAATATCCAAATATTTCTTATTCACTCATTTAGTACCTTACAGTTTTGAAAACGATTTAAACACAAACATTGACTTAATTTGCAGAATACAAAAGTGAGCTAGGTATTACATTACTTCACGTATCATGATGACAATGACCCCACAGCTACTACCATCCTTCTGGATTTGATGTGTCAGAATGTATAGACAAAACAGTGTATGTATATTCTGATGTGAAATTGGTCTGTGGAATCGAGGAGTTTTCCTCCTTTATGGTTGTCTAAATGTATAGACATAACAACACATATACAAGTTTTTGAGGGTTCTTATTTTGTAATTCAACATCAGACAGTCCAGAATTTTTACTTACTTATTTATTTTATTTAACAATCTCAATTTACAATCTCAAGTAGGGAACAATAATATGCATGTGAAAATATACACAAGTAACATATGATTACATCTCTGGTCATATACTGTATATATCATTTTGTGTATCTATCATATATGCTTAAACAGGTTCATGTGTATAAAAGAAACAATAGCATATTCAATAAAATAAACGAGAAAGTGTAATATTATTCTGAGCTGAATTTAAACTAGTCTGTGGAAACAAGTAGTTTGGTAGTTTCTTTTTAATATAAATCTGAATATCAATCTGAATTCATAGATAGATAGATAGATAGATTGATTGATTGATTGATTGATTTGACAGACAGACTGAATGAATGTGAAATCGCGTTTGCCGGAAGATCACTTGTTTTCAGATTAGTTCTCAGACGGAATTACCGTAATGCCCCAGTAAATGCACGAATCACGAAATAATGCGGCGGCTAGATTGACTGTGCTTTTCAAAGTGGAGGCTAGCCTGACTGCGGTTGTTTTTGCTGGGTAGTGGCTTTATTACACTTGGACGGTCAAATAAATAAACACACGTCATATCAAAATGCAGGTCTGGCCGAGTAAGCATGCAAACACAATCAGTTATTGTCCTAAGTGAATGTAAACGGGGAAAAATCGGAGGTGTGTCAATATATTAGATCTGTGTATTAGGTCTTAATGTGACAGCAGTCTAATAAACCTGCTGCTGTCTGTGTAATTAATGTTAATCAATCAACAAGTGAGAGAAAATCACTCACTCCTTGGACTGAATAACTTCAGTCAATTTAATAAGAATCACTGTGTGTCATACAGTCAAGTCTAATTTATTTATTAATTTATTTAATTTCCATAGTATTTCTTACTTGAATACTACGGAGAGACCTACTTGAGAAAAGTATTGTTATTGTGAAATAAGATTGTAGTCATATCGCCCACCCCTAAACAATTGCATTTGGTGATTCCAGTCTTGAATTTCATGTAAATGTGAAATGCACTTCTTAATGTAGTAAATATCATAAACCCTGCTGATAGGGATTTTTTAAAGCACACCTATTATGGTTTTAAAACGTGCCTAATTTTGTTTTAAAGGTCATACAATAGATTTACATGCATCCAAGGTCAAAAAACACTTTAATGTGCTCATAATTTAAATTGCAGCATTACCTTTTTTCCCCAGTGTCACAAACAACTCGTTCAATGATCCGTTTTAAAGGATTCATTCTAATCTCCTCCTTTCAGAGAGCATACTCTGCTCTGATTGGTAAAATGACCCATGTCAAGACCAATGTCTGTTGTCATTGGTCTACTGCTGTCAGCGTGTTTCAAATGGAAATGCCCACTACCATAATGAGTTCCAGCTCCGTCTGTTTGCAAGCAGCCAATGAAGACCAGAGGCGGGCTTTTTGTTACAAACCTATGTCAGTTAGTACAGGAAGTAAATCTGGAATTATTGACTACTTGTTTCAGCTGTTCAGAATCGGGTCCTTCTTTTGGGAGTCAATAACTCTGTTTGTTGTGCGCTTTGATTTTTGAAACTTTGCAAATATTTTACATTCACAAACAGATCTATAACATACTACATGAAAGGTAATATTTGAAAACCATAATAGGTGCACTTTAATTTTAGGAATTAAAATGAAAAAAGTTACAAGAATAGATCTGTGTTCAGAAATGAGATTGTTGTCATTTATAGACAGATTAAAAGCAGTAATAAAGCATGAAGCTTGTTGTTATGACATGCTACTAAAAGCAACTCTACTCTGTACTCTCTCTCTCTCTCAGCCTATATAACTGTGGGGGAGAGGCATAAAATAATTGAAATGTCAACTCGAACTGGAGGACACAATATAGTGTAAGACAATAACAGAACAGGTTCATTTGTATTTTCATACACTTGTAATATAATTAAAGTTCTACATATACCTCTATATCCCTTTTTTCTTTGAAACCATTTTGTGATAGGAAACTAGTTGAGCTGATAATGACATGAAATAAAAATATTAATAATAAAAAACTTAAATATAAACCACCGTCCGAACAAGAGAATGACCCTGAGTAACTAGGCATGTACAGTTCTAATTGTGACATATTAGTTCATTAAACTTGATTCGTTAGCTATTAAACAGAGACTCTGAAAACAGGGCGAAAGCTAGCAGGTTCAACTAACTAACGATTGAGCAATAAAACCTCTGAAAACAATACATTCTATACCTTAAAGTATATTTAAATTAAATAAGTATTGTATTTAATTGCAAATTATCTAACAAATAATGTGAAATGTACCTTATGCTGATGGAAAGTGGGTAATAACACTATAAACTAACACATGCAATGATAAAGCACAGGAAAACGTCATGCACACTGAGAGTGCATTTGGAAAGTACATTGGTACTTGCCACCATTTTCTTTGAAAACTCTGATGAACACATAAATAAATAAAAGAATAAATAAATAATAGTTAATAATAAAAAAATAAATAAAAGAATAAATACAGAAAATAATAAATGAATGAAAAAAGTAACACAAAATTAGGACTAAATTTAATTAAAAATGAATTTTATACATCACTCTCCTTTAATGACATCCTACCACACAATATAGTGTTATTGTAGACTGTGGTGAAAATTTGTCTGTAGCCTTGCCGATAGTTAGAATTTTAATTGTCTAGGATCTGAACAATGATCTCTGAGATTTCTACCTCTACACCAATACAATAAAGGTGGACGGAATTTAATTTGTGCTGCTAGTGCCATTAACATTTTTTAATTTCTCACTGTCAACAATTAGGATAAGGGCTATTTCTTCAGTGGAAAGTAGTTGATAATGATAATTGTCTCAGGTGTGTTCTGGCTGGATCATCCAAAGTTGCAGGGACACAGTGAAAGTAGATTTAAGAGATATTATTGAGATTAATATCTCAAACATGGATAAATAAAAACCTATCTTCATGGATAAATACCACTAGAGGGAACTCTTTAAGGGCCACGTTATAATCAGAACCTCACCTCCAGCTAGTTATTTTGCCAGTCAAACTTGGTGAAGTCCCTGATGAAGGAAATGACACGTGGGTTCATATATGATATCTTCTGCTTTACATTTCTTCCACTTTTCTAGCTTGTGTGGACCTTGCCACTGCTCTTGCTGGAGTCAGGATTAATCCTGATAAGGAACCTTACAGAAATGATAATGGAAGTTATTATTTAGAATCACCTGGCTGTTTGACATTTTCCCCATTTTTTTTAGTTTTAATAATTAGAATGTTATATGACCCTACTAATGTGGACATGTTAACCTAACTGGTTTTAAATGCTTAAGGAGAAAGCCCTCATAATAAAAAAAAAAATGCAACCTACATGCAAGTTTGGTGATTTCACTAGATCAATGCCACAAGCAAACCTTTAAAGAAGAAATGCAGGTAAAGTAAATGTGAAAGAAAGACATGTGTTGTACAATATGTATTGTGAGCAATACCTCTGAACAAACGTCAGCACTGTGGGTGCGTCCACCTGATATTCAATATTAAACACATAGAAACTGGCAAACAAGACAGCCAAGGCAGTTGGGAAATGGCATGGGAGGTGAATGTGGGATTACAACACTGCCTACTATAGACAGCATCCACTTGTTCGCAGACCACACCGTGTCTCTTGCAATAATCAAACATAAAACAAAAATTAAATGGCAATATAGTAATTTCTGCAGTCCCTAGTCACTTTTGTCCTGTGGGAATTGAAAAGGGCCCCATGACATCTTTGAAATGATACTTTATTTGGAAAGCAGTGCTGGCACAAGAGTTGCCTTCTATGTATTTTCTATGTATTTTCTATGTATTTTCTATGTCCACTTAATTGTATTTATCTTCAAAAGACTATTTTTTATTTAATTAGAGTTTTACTTAACACAATGAGCCTTGGGGTGATGGGAATGGAGAACTGTGCCTCGGCAAAGTTGTAGTCGTCTATAGAATTTAGATGAACAAAGGCATAGAAAAAACTCTAAAAGCATATGTGGTGCCTATAGAGTTGTATTTGCAACTTGCATTTTCATTAAGCTATACTGTAAAAGTTTGGGTACTGTTACATAAATTAACTGACCAAGCTGGTTTTAATCAAGAGAACGCATTTTGTTTAAACTTACAGACAATGACACGGTCTGTGCTGCTCCACTCCTTGAATGGTTCCCCACTCAACACAAAAATGGCCACATTGTGAAAAATACTCTTCCTCCAGCACTACCTCTCTCGGGATCTCGGCTGCTCCACTCCCGTAAAATTACTGTGCCACAGAGCTCTGAATCCGTTCAATCTATGGCATCGTTAGTTTCAGTCAGAGTCATCAAATTTAACAAGGTCGTTGGTTAACCACGTTAACCAAATGTCCACCAGTGAACTGCACTGCACAACCACACATATTATCTCTATGCACACTGAAAAAGAGAATGCTTCCAATTAAATGGAATGAAGGATAATGAGCTTTCAAGTCTCAATGCTAAAATGAAATGTTGATGCAATGGATAATTTCTAGGCTTCTTCTTCTCTGTTTTTTTTTCTGAATTTCTGGAAGACAAAATGCCTTGCAGCACATTGCTGCATCCCACAGGTCGGGATTAGATAACAGTCTTTTTCCAAAGGCTTAATCCTGTCGCATTGATGAATTCAAGGACTTTTTACCGGTGGGATTGAGCAGGCTTTTCATTGTGACTGTCTTCGTTCCCAGGCATGATAATTCAACATAAAGCCTTTCTCGTTGTGTCGTGGAATCTTCTTCAGTAAAAATAAAAACTTCTGAGTCTCTAGGTTTTTGATGGCAAAAAGAAATTAGACCTTTATTACAATAGTAACAAGAGCCAAGTCGGTTTGCAAAGCGACTCCCCGACCCCATCTTGACACACTATTTTATACCCCTCCAAAATAAAGACTCTCTACAGCCTATCCATCTGTTTTGATAAGAGAATAAAGAAGGTCGTTTTGCAAACTAACTCCCACACATGTCCTTGAACATTGGTGCATCCTCCCTAAGACAGGTGGTCTTATCAGTACATGCATATCCTGTAATTTCCTAATTTCTGCAATTTAACAACATCCCACTCATGAAACTTGGCAATAATAGTGGGTACACGCTAAGGAATAACAGATTCCAAGTGATCAAAAAGATACAGAGGACAGGCTCAATGGTATGCAAAAAGATATTAACTACGAGTGAGAGATGTGTGCTCAGTGATTTGCCTCAAGCTGGAGTTACATCAGTTTGTCCAAGTTTTATCTACATGAATATTCACTTATTATTTTCTGATTAATAAAATATTCCATGTACTATTACAACATAATCATGTTTAAATGCTGCTTTAACATTAAGACAATCTCTCTTCATGGTTGAAATACATTTCAAAGTCATTATTAGGCCTTTGATGGATTAAAACATTTCTTATCACTTTTATTTTAACTTCTGACTGGACTTGATGGATTACATAAAAAACATATTTAAATCACAGTCTGATCAAAAAAATTCTTCTATATTTGCTCCATATAGCGCTTGCAATAATCCTAAAATAATAAAAAGTAAATAAAGCATGAGAAAATTCAAGCCAACTTGATTAATTCAAAATAGAAGTGAATAGTTTTTTGAACTATAGATTTGCACTAATTTGCACTATAGATTTGTATCAATAATTTTGAGTTGCCACTGAAACTAAACATATATATTGAAAAACCTGTAAACCACAAGTGTCAACATGAAGCAAAGTTTCTTCACATATTGCTGGATGTGTTGCAAAAAGAATGAAGTCTCTGTCACTTCGTGATTTTTGACCATTTTTTAAGCTTTGTTGGCTGTACTGCTAAAATATTAAATCTTAAACTGAAAAATGAAATTTCAATTTGTGATTGGGACATGACCATGGATTATGTTATATTAATTAAAAAAAGAAGCTAAATCAATTATGATTAAGAATTTTAAGGATTAGGCGCCCCATAGCAGCAGCTAGCATTAGTGCAAAATCAGACAATGACACGAATTGAATGGTTCCCCACTCAACACAAAAATGGCCACATTGTGAAAAATACTCTTCCTCCAGCACTACCTCTCTCGGGATCTCGGCTGCTCCACTCCCGTAAAATTACTACAGTGCTGGTTACTGTAATTTTCTACAGTAGTGTTGGCTACTGTGATCTACGGTACAGTCTTAGTTACTGTGATTTTCTACATGACTGTGGTTTACTGTGAATTTCCACAGTAAAGTGTTGGTTACTGGGATCTTCTACAGTACATTGTTAGTTACTGTGATTTTCTATGTGACATTGTTGTTTACTGTGGGATTGCAGTACAGTGTTGTTTACTGTTATTTTCTGTGGTACAGTGCTGGGTACTGTGATTTTCACAGTATTTCATTCATTACTGTAAGTTTCAATATACTGTATTCTACTGTGAACTTGTATACAGTAATTTCCTATGCACAAACACAGTAAATACCTCTAACACACAGTGTAAATAGCTACTCGTTATTGAAGCACTTGTGTTGTGGCAACTACTGGGCTTGTTCCGATTCCCTTGCTCGTGCACGTGCTTGGTACTATAACAACGCACAGACTACAGTCACAAAATGCTTTTTGTATCTCAACAAATCCTCAACAATGACCATGACAATAAATGTTCATTTTATCTATCTGTCTTAAAACTGTGATGTGGCTGGAACAGCACTTGGTAAACTGAATGTCAAAAATTCGAATTGTGTATTGCCTTTTGCATTTTCATTTACAAAAACGTACAGTGTCTGCCAAATTTCCAATGGAAACGCAAAGTCCATTTGCAATTGCATTTCCTGTGTGTTACACATAAGGAGCCTGACAAAATTCAAACGGATTTGCAAATCCCGATGTGATTGTGCCCTGCGAAGGATTGGCACCCCATCCAGGGTTTTTTGTGCCCCATGCTCCCTGGGATGGGCTCCAGATTCCCCGCAACCCTAGAGGATAAGCGGTATAAAAAAATGGATGGCTGGATGGATTGCAAATCGCTTTGCATTTGCATTTCCCATAAGTTGCACAGAAACCTGGCAATCAGTGTTTGGGGTGGGAGTATACAATTGGACGTGTTTGTAATTGGAAGTGACATCATTCACAGCGACCACATTTTAGACTGCCTTGCGGTCACTAGAGATTCACTGCACATTCGAGATTCTCTCTTCTATTTCTCAAAAAATAAACACACAGAAAGAACAAAATGTGTATTGTCTTACTCTGGAGTTAGTGTCATCTACTTCACAGGATATCTAACGTATTGCAGTGGTATGATATGGTATGTATGTATTTTTATAGCATATATTTTTATTAATAATTATAATTGATATACATTTTTAAATGTGGGATTACACATGTAAACAATTATTATTATAGAAACATTAGTGTGCCACATAAAACCCAGGGTTAGTCTTAGCAAGTACAGCTAAAAAGCAAATAGAAATTAAACTTTTAGAATTGAAAATTTTATGTTAATTAAAAATTACTATTATTTAATTTTTATTATTTAAAATTAAAAATTACTATTATTTAATTTTATGATATACACTATATTCCATAGTTCCTATCAGAGACATTGATCCTTTCAACTTGATTTTGAAAATATATTTTTTTTGTTAATGTTGCGTAACAGGAGTAGAGGCAGAATCAAGCGCAGATCAGCATCTTTATTTACGAACAGAAATCAATAAACATGAAACGTGGTCTAGACAGGAATAGATGATCAAGGCTCAAACATGAAAACTGGATACGAGGCATGGAACAGAAACCGGACACGAAAACAAGACCGCTTAGCATACGTAATGCATTCACCATTACATTCACTTGTTCTAGGACTAAAGTAATACTGTGCGAAGTACAAAGCAACACGAGGGCTTTAAATACCAAACATAATCAAGCGAGAACACAGACAGCTGGGATCAATAATGGTACACCCTCGAACATCAACCAATGCTTAAACAGGAAGAGAACAAAAACCAAAACAAAGGCCACTCGTGCATGCCGCAGCGCCATCTGCTGGTGAGAGCGTGACAGATAAATAAAGAAAAATAATTAAAATTCAATAACTTTTTTGAAAGTTCTGTCTTTTTACTTTTATCTTTTAATAGAAATGTGCTTTAAATGTGTAACTACTATAGTTAAAAAGTTATTGTAATTATTTTTCTTTTAAAAAACAATAGACGATAATCTTGCTAGAATTTTAAACAGTTGCCCACGTAATGCAATTTTAAGACCCTTACTGACTCGCTGGTGAGTTGCATTTCTGAGGGGGATTTGATGGGAGAAGAATGAAAAATATATTCAGTTGTACTTGGTTCTCGTTCCACTCCAGAGTAAGAAAATACACATTTTGTCCTTTCTGTGTGTTTATTTTTTGAGAAATAGAAGAGAGAATCTCGAATGTGCAGTGAATCTCCAGTGACCGCAAGGCAGTCTAAAATGCGGTCGGAAACGTCTCGCTGAGCTAGGACCAGCCTGAGCAAAGATACTGTGGTTTCTGTAAACAGCTGTATAACCAATATGTGTTGTGTGCCATGACACAAAGACACCCATAGTTAAACCAAGTAAAATAATAATAATACACTGGTGATTTTACAATGCCAATACATAGAGGTAATCACTCAAAAATTTTACTTTACAATTTTTGGACCACTTCAGATGGACTGGTTATATCTGTATATATTTGATATGTAGCCATGAAAATACAGCTACTGTATATACAGATACAGTGTGTGTCTCAACTTGTATAACTTGTATAACAGCAGCAGTGATGTGAGCTGGAGAGCCATATCAAGTTTGAGACAGTCACTAATGTCTGCTCAAAAAATTGTTAGATTTTTTGATACACTCTAAATATGAATGAATGAATGAATTAAAGTTGCTAAAGGGGTCTAAAATTTGCCAAATCTAAAGACAAATCTCTAAGTTAGCAACATTGGCACCATGTCTTTTTAGGTTAATTTGCCCATATTTCAATGTAAGCAGCTTTTGGTTATTGAAACGTGCCTTATAAACAAAATATATTATTATTACCAATACCAGACTGGGGTTACAAGGCAAGTGTACCCAATAATTTTACCAATAATTATATGATTTTTTTCCGGCTATAATAACATTAGTAGCCATAGGAAATGTCTTACAGCCTCCAAACGTGTCAATTCTTTAAAGTTCTTGTCAATGAAAACATAAGGCATGGAACAACACAAGAGTAAATTAAATTAAATTAGTAAAGTAAAGACCCAAAACATTCACTTACACTATGTGCAATTTACTATACAGTTTCCTTTCTATGTCCCATCCTTCATCCCTGTTAATTTCAGAATAATTATTATAATTATAATATAGAATTAAATAAAGTGACACTAATACATGTCCACTGAATGATACTTCAACCACATAAAAATTGTATGTCCAGTTGATTATATTAACATTTATTGTCATGGTCTTGGTGTTTCTGTGTAGTAAGTTTCCAGAGTAAGACTGTTAGACAAATGAATAAACAGAAATTGTGAATGTGTGTGTAGTCTGTCTCTACAAACAAACGGGATTCAGAATCGGCTGGCACACCTGTATTGTATGTTGTATGCTTTGGTGCCATGACATTTTGGTGCTAGGTTCATGAGAAATAACTGATAGAAAGAACCACCAGGTAGCCAAGGTGAAAACGTAACCATAAGTTAAATAATACGTCAAAATAGTTGGCTACTATAGCGGTGTACCATCCTTTGTTGATACACTGTGCAGTATAGAAGTGTCCTATTTCAGACTGAACTTCATACCATGCTCATTTTAAAGATGCGTACCTGAAATGTTTTTTTTTCTTTCTTCAAAACCAGTATGACCCAGTGGAGTAGTAAATAAGCTCATTTAAAGTTCCGATAGAAACATATTTTATGGATTCATCAAACTCTGTGTATACTCGTTATCACTATACTGAAGCACATAAAATTTATATTTTAATTATAACAATTATTTGCTGAAATAGGAACACAGTATGTTCTGAGATATACAGAATGATGAAATTGTCTCTCTCAGAGAGAGAATAATGTTCCAAACTATAGATCCACCCAAGCTCTGAAAAAAGGCTTTTGATCTGGGTTTGTCATTTTTAACTTTCTGAACCTAACTAAATCTATGCTGATTTAAAAGCATAGGTTTTCATAGTTTCCAGTTATGACTACAGAGACAGATTTGAACAATTCTAGAAAAAAGGTACAGGTTCTGTTCTGCAGGTACTACACTCCTTTGTGACAGATGCTCACATTTACCCAGGGTTTTGCACACCTTATTTAGAGATACTCCATTAATAACTTGGACTAAAATAAAATAAAGGTATGAATAGTGTGATGAGATTGCAATAACCCTATGCTGCTCTGTGACAGTTCACGAGAGATGTGATAGCTGGTTGATTATGAGTACCCGGTACACCCTTTTTTCTTTTTTTTTTGCTTTATGCATCACACCTCAGTCTGCAGTTGATATTGTGCAAGTTATATATATTTGTACAGTCCTCCCCAAACTGAAATGTCAGTTTTTTTGTTTTTGCTGTACACTAGTTTTAGTTTTTGCTATACACATCTTTGTCACATCTCGTGACGTAAGGAAGATAGGACAGATGCAAGTGCAATAGACAGTTTTATTTATGAGAGACACAGGCAGGTAAATCCAAAACGTTATCCAAAAACGTAATCCAAAACATGCAAGAGGTCAGGCGATCGGCAAACAGGCATGAATGTGGCAAGGCAGGAAACTATGTCGTGGTCATGGAAAACAGGGTCGAGATACAAAACATGAAACATAAGCTATGACTATGAACTCGGAGCGGAGAAACCAGCGTAAACTAAACAGACGAATCTAAACATGAAACATGACCATGACTATGACTATGACTATGACGAATCTAAACTAAACTTATCTTATCTAATATTGTGTGCTGGGAGGCACGCGGTATATATACAAACATCCACCTCCATTGGCGGTCCCGGCCCCCTGGGCAAAATGTCCCAAGCAGAACCAGGAGACTGTACGGCGGTCTTAGCGCAACAAAAAAGCAGAGCGACGTTCTTGGCATTGCAGGAAAGCCGAGGGACGTCCTCGGCGGTGCAGGAAAGCAGAGGGACGTCCTCGGCGGTGCAGGAAAGCAGAGGCATGTCCTCGGCAGTGCAGGAAAGCAGAGCAACATCCTCAGCAGAGCAGGAAAGCGGAGCGATGTCCTTGGCTGAACAGGAAAGCAGAGTGACGTCCTCAGCAGTGCAGGAAAGCGGAGCGATGCCCTCGGCTGAACAGGGAACGCAGAGCGACATCCTCGGCAGTGCAGGAAAGCGGAGCGACGTCCTTGGCAGTGCAGGAAAGCGGAGCGACGTCCTCGGCAGTGCAGGAAAGCGGAGTGACGTCCTCAGCAGAGCAGGAAAGTGGAGTGATGTTCTCGGCGGAGCAGGGAAACAGAGCGACGTACTCAGCAGTGCAGGAAAGCGGAGAGACATCCTCAGCTGAACAGGAAAGCAGAGTGACATACTCAGCAGAGCCTGCAGGCTGAACTTGGTTGGCTGTTTCAGCAAACTCGGGTGTGAGCAGAACTTGGTCGAACGTATTTTCTGACTCTGGCGTGAGCATAACTTGGTTGGTCAGGTCAGAAGATGTGGACATGAGCAGAGCTTGGTTGTCCGTGTCAACAGACACTTGGTTGGTCAGGTCAGCTGACTTGGACGTGAGCAGAGCTTGGTTGTCCCTGTCAGCTGACTTGGGTTTGAGCAGAACTTGGTCGGCCATGTCAGTAGACTTGGGCTTGAGCAGAACTTGGTCAGCCGTGTCAGTAGACTAGTGCTTGAGCAGAGCTTGGTCGGCCGTGAGCAGAACTTGGTCGGCCGTGTCAGCAGACTTGGGCTTGAGCAGAACTTGGTTGGCTGTGTCAGCAGACTTGGGCTTGAGCAGAACTTGGTCGCCCGTGTCAGCAGACTTGGGCTTAAGCAGAACTTGGTCGGCCGTGTCAGCAGACTTGGGCTTGAGCAGAACTTGGTCGGTCATGTCGGCTGACTTGGACGTGAGCAGGGCTTGGTTGTCCGTGTTAACAGACACTTGGGACAGTAACTGGGCTTTACAGTGGATCTGTGGAGCTGAGACCCCCTCCTGAACCTTAGGCTAGAGCTCTGGTGCTGGAGCCTCCCTGTTGACCTCTAGCTGGAGCTCAGCAGGTGAGCCCGCCTCGTGGGTCTCAGGATCGAGCTCTGAGGTCGCCAGGTTAACCTCAGGCTGAGGCTCCGGAGCTGAGACCTCCCCGTAGGTCTCGTGCTGGAGCTCTGAGGCCGCCATGTGGACCTCTGGCAGGAGCTCAGCGGGTGAAACTTCCTTGTGGGTCTCAGGTTCGAGCTCTGGTTCTGAGGTCACTATGTTGACTTCTGGCTGTAGTGTCATAGGGGCTTTTCTGTGTAGATGCTTGTGCTGATGCCAGCTGCACTTGAAGCATTCCTTAGAGCATAAAAATGCTTCCTGAAACCCAGCTTCTTGCAGGTGGGACATTGGAGCTGAGTCTCTTTCCCGCAGCGCTCAGTCATACATCTCGGAGAAACCTTCCCCGCGTTGGCCAGAACCTGAAGTGGATCGGTGAAGACTGCTCTGTCAATCCCCTCATAATAGAGGTTGAATGGCAGGTCAGCCTGGGGCTGTTCATTGACTCTCCACCCCAGTAAATCCAGACCATGACGCTGTCCTGGCTGCGTGAACTCCGCCAAAAAAAGTTCAGAAAACCGAGTGACATCATGGAGGGCAGAGGACCCAGTTCTCACAAGCTGCTCTGCCCATTCACGGGCCGGACCGCAAAACCTGGACGCCAAGAACCCGATCCAATGTATCTTAGTAGGCTTGGGATACGCCAGGCTGCAGGAATATTCCTGGCAGCTGAAGAGGAATTCCAGGGGGTAGCTCCCCAATCCCGCTGTCTCTGACGGAAGTTCGACGGTGTACCATTGAGGGAAATGCACAGACGAAAAATGCGGCCAGTAATTCGAGCCTTTCCCGATGGGGTACTGTCCTGCTACTTCCATGGTTTCTGTAGCATGATGTCTCTCTCGTCCTCATGCTGCATCCATGGTAAGGCAGAATATTTTGTCACGTCTCGTGACGTAAGGAAGATAGGACAGATGCAAGTGCAGTAGACAGTTTTATTTATGATAGACACAGGCAGGTAAATCCAAAACGTGATCCAAAAACGTAATCCAAAACATGCAAGAGGTCAGGCGATCAGCAAACAGGCATAAACGGGGCAAGGCAGGAAACTATGTTGTGGTCATGGAAAACAGGGTCGAGATACAAAACATGAAACATAAGCTATGACTATGAACTGGGAGTGGAGAAACCAGCGTGAAAAAAACAGAAGACTATAACTATGACTACGACTATGACTATAACTATGACTACGACTACAACTATGACTATGACTATGACTATGGTGACGAATCTAAACTAAACTTATCTTATCTAATATCTAGGCATATAGGTATATATACAAACATAATCAGCGTTGTAATGGCTGACGGCTGAGGGCAATTCAGACACACATGAAACAACAACCAATGACAGAACGGGGAGGAGACATAACAGAAACATAAACAAATGCACGTGTCGAAATGTCACAATTGTCAACAAGGGAAAAGCAGGTGCTCGCGCACCTGCTCGTGCACGCGCGCTCACATGCTCCACAGCGCGCTGCTTAAAGGGGAAATCGTGACAATCTTTTGAGATCAAAAGACAAATTTGATATGATAGATCAGAATTTCAGTTTTCATTTCCTGTTATTTACATCTAGATGTGGTAAACAACTTGGCTTGAACATGGCACCTTTCATTTGAGCCCACCCATTTTTCAAGTGATCAAAAATATTGGAACACACGCCTGCTATGTGTTTCTTGCTGCCCAGGTGTGCCCTGTTAAATTGAGTATTTAAACAATTAAGAGTTTGGAATATCTACTCTTGGTTCGAGCCCTGGGTTTTGCATGTGAAGACTCATGTCTTATAACATTTGTTATTAAAAAGGATAAACCAACATGAAGGCCAAAAAGCTGTCTATGGGAGAAAAGCAAGCCATTTTGAGAATGGCTGAGAAAAGAGGGAAAATCAATCAGAGCCATAGCAGAAGCATTGGGCATAGCCACTACAACAATAAAAATGTCCTGAAAAAGAAAGAAAGCACTGGTATACTAACAACCAGATAAACTACTGGACAGCCAAGGAAACAACAGCAGTTGATTACTGAAATATTGTAAGATCTGTGAAGAAAACCCCCAAAACAACAGTCAGTGACATCACGAACAACCTCCACAGGACACCACAATCCACCTTTTGAAGAAGAGAGCAGAAATATAGAGGCCATACCACAAGATTCCAACTCTGCACTGTGTGCATGTTCCTGTGTGCCATGCATGTTCTTCCCGTGCCTCAGGGGTTTTCTCCGGGTACACCGGTTTCCTCCCCCAGTCCAAAGACCTGCATTGTAGGCTGATTGGCATTTCCAAAAGTTTATGTAGTGTGTGAATGGGTGTGTAAATGTGTGTGCGATTGTGCCCTGCGATGGGTTGGCACCCTGTCCAGGGTATCCTCTACCTTATGTCCGGGGTTCCCTTGGATAGGCTCCAGGCTCCCCTCCTACCCTGTGTAGGATAAGAAGTATGGAAGATGGATGGATGGATGTGTGTTAATCCCACCTGTACAGTTCCACAGACTTGTATAATCTGTGCACTGAAGCAGTTCTGGTGGCTTATTATGGCCCAACTCCTTACTAAGACACTTTACGTTGAGTGACTGAAGACACCACATAATGGAAAATATGGCAGCAGTTCAGAGAATAGTCTTTGTCAATCAAAGGCTTCAGTACCTGCAACAATGCAGAAGCCACAAGAATTGGCTTCAATCTATTCAGCATTCTTGGTAATGCTATGATCACTGTGACATACATGTTAAGTGCTGAAATCATACCCCTAAATAAGTTATAGAGACAAATTTGGTGTGAGGTCTCTGTTGAGATTTTGTGTTGACTACAGCAGTGCAGCTGTTAACATAGTCGTTTTAAAATACCACAGGAGCTTTTCAACAAACAATTAGTAAAGTCTAACTAATGAAGTGAGTAAGGTTGATCATAATGTTAGCCTTCATTTAGGCCTCTTCCAGGGCACACTAGAGGTCACACAGCATGATGGAAGGAGCAATGCGGAAAATTATTTAAATGGCAGGAAGAGTTAATTTTTTGGTGGAAGGGTTGTTCTTGGGTTTCTGATCTCACATGATTTATGCACATTCATTGCAACAGCCATTGGAACAGATGTATGTACTTGGGGAGGCTCAGGACATGATGTAACCATAAATATGCACTTGTAATAGACAGTGGGGGAAATAAGTACTGAATGTGTCAACATTTTTTTCATTAAATATATTTCCAATGAGGTTATTCACATGAAATTTTCACCAGACATCAGTATTAACTAAAGAAATCAGCAAATATAAAGAATTCACAACATTAAAGTGCATAAATAAAGTTATGTGTAATAAAGTGGAATGGCACAGGAAAAAAAAAAATTGAACACACTAGGAAATAGCAGTTCTCCAAGGCAAGGTAAGGCAAGGAACCAGCTGAAATCCGTAAGTAGTTAGAAAGAAATTATACCTTCTATCTGTGAAAATTAATATCAGCTGGGTTAGTAAATTGATGGTCTATAAAAAGGTTTTTCATTACCAAGGTGTCACACAAGAACATCTCATGACGGGTAAAAGGAAAGAGCTCTCCCAAGACCTTCGCAACCTTATTGTTGCGAAACATATTGATGGAATCGGATACAGATGTATTTCAAAACTCCTGAATCTTCCAATGAGCACCATCGGGGCCATTATCCGCAAGTGGAAGCAATCATTCCGTCATCGACCGGCGACGTACAGGAGCTCCTCGCAAGATTTCTGACTAGCGAGTCAGAAGAATAGTTGGAACAGTAGCCCAAGAGCCAAGGACCACTCGGAAAGAGCTCCAGACACACTTGGAGGCAGCAGGTACCATAGTCACAGAGGATGATGAAGATGAGATGTGGGTGGACCTTCCAGCAGGACAATGATCCAAAGCACACATCAAAGGAAACTCTCAATTGGTTTCAGAGAAAAAAAATCAAGGCATTAGAATGGCCCAGTCAATCACCTGACTTGAATCAATCTAAACAAGATTTAAAGACAATATGTTTAGAAGAATGGGCCAAAATCACACCTGAATACTGCGGCCGATTAATTTCTTCATACAGGAAGCGTCTTGAAGCTGTCATTACAAACAAAGGCTTCTCCACTAAGTATTAAATAAATTTCAGTTAGCGTGTTCAATAATTTTGTCCTCTGTCATTCTTCTTTATTACACATAACTTCATTTATGGACTTTAATGTTTGGATTTCTTTATATGTGTGGATTTCTTGAGTTAATACCAAAGTCTGGTGAAAATGTCATGTGAATAGCCTCATTATAAGTATATTTTCCACACTCCTATTTCACCTATATGCAAACTGTGGCTGATCTAAATCATGAGTAGTGTAATTCAGAATGAAGTCCTTCATAATTCTTTCAAAACACTTCATTAAGAATGATGTTATAATGATAGAAAACTCAATTCTTTTTATTAAGAGATTTCTTAAAAATCTTTTATGTATTTCTAGTTATCACTAGTTCTTCACAAAAATAACTATGAGCTTAGAACCTCAGCCAATTCATCATTATCAGTGCAACAGTCTAAAAATTTCCCAGTCGGTACATTTAAAGCACCCTTGTAAGCAGGAAATGTTCTCATCAGTCCATCTTTGAATTGATCGGGTGACTGGTTTTTCCCTTTTCAACACAGGCTTATATAAAGGTTGAAGGAAAACGATGTTATGATCAACACTACCAATAGTGGGCCTGGAGAAAGAGCTACAGTATATGCTGTATATGCATAATCAGTCCCTTAACATAAGTCTAATATTTTATCGTGATTGGGGCAGTCCGTGTATTGTTGAACCTTTAGAGATGCATCCAATGTACATTTATTAAAATCCCCCATTAAGAAATCCGAAGGATCTGGTGAGCATGATTGATATCGGTGGATTGCTTGACTGATGACCTCCACTGCAATATCAACATTTGCCCTAGGATGTATATATACAACTGAGAAAAACAGTTGAGGGAATTCTCGTGGTAAGAAGGTCTGGTCGAAACAGTAAGTAATTCCACATCTGGAGTACACAGTCTCTCCCGAACAATCAATATCTTATTCCATCATCTATTAACATACAAGTAAACACCCCCCCCCCCACCCCACTGAGTTTTCCCAGTTACTGAAGGGTCACGGTCTAACCTTAGAGGTACTCCGAAGTCGTCCAGAGCCAGGTTAGCATCACAGTCTCTTCCATTTAGCCATGTTCCAGTGAGCCCAATAATGCATGCTTCTCTTTACTCTCATAGACAGCGTTAATAAACTGTATTCTATTGTTATATGGTCAACTGCTCCTTCTGTAACATTAAAAAAAATTGATGAATTTGTTGTACGATTTGTGACATACAGTCAGGTGATCAGGTTTCTTAGATCTTCACAAAAGATTCCAGTGGAGAAGCAGTATTAAAAGACACAGTTTGCCTGAATAGTTCTTTCACAAACATCTTAAAATGTTATAAGTAAACTGCATCTTGCTATAAACTAGCTCAGTGGGGGACTGAATACTTATGTGCCATCCATGACACCACATGTTCTCTTTCACACAGCACTGGTCATGATGGAATTCACTATGCCACAGTGCAGGGATTTAATTTAAATGTTATTTAAATGAGATTTAGTTATGAGAGAATTTCCTTCAGGCCAGACAGGAGTAAGATAAAAAATAAAATAAAATAAAAAATCAGTCCCACACATACCATCACACTGGTTACATAGTGCTATCAGTGATAAATTTCCTTTTAAGGAAAAGGAAAAAAACAAACATTTCCCAGTATAGTCTTCAACAATGTACAACTAGTCTGTACTGCTTGGACGAATAGGCATAGTGTTATATTGTATAGACTGTTACGTATACACATCCATAAACTGCTGTTAAATAAACAATTAAACCTCAAAACTACAGAAGTATTAAAAGTAAGTTACTGTATTAAATTCTCCACGAACAAGTACATGTTACCTTTAGTTGTCATGAGAAGTCACCATCTTTTATTTACAAGTACATTTCAGTGTAAAGGAAATTACTATTTATTGTGTTACTTACTGGAGGTAGTATGCATTGGCTGTACACTAGATTTACACTACATTGTTTGCCAGATTGTACCTCTCCTGGGCCAACAGGTGGTGTACAGTCACTAAGATGGCAGAAAAATATTCCTTGATTTTCTAAACTTCTGAATAAAAGTAAAATATAGACCATCACCTATTTAGTCTAGCAAACGAATATATTATTCCTGAAACTACTAACCATTTATTGTTTAAGGATGCACTCAAGGACATTTTGACAGCTGTCAGCTGCCATCTATGTCAAGGAGTGCACTGCATGAACAGTCAACAGGCAGCAGTGCTTGCTCAAGTGTATTAATTACTTAATTAATTAATAATTATGTTGTCTGTTACAGAAAAGTTCACCAGAGTTGAACTTTTGCAGGAAGTCATTTGTTTTGTTAGCAGTGCTTTTTGGGTCATTGTTGTGCTGCATGATGAAGTTCCTTACAATTAGATTGGATGCATTTCTCTGTAAATTGAAAGACATTGTTTCTGACTTCTGAATACATTCTGCTGCTATCATTATGACTTACATCATCATTAAAGATTAGTGAGCCCATTTCAGAAGCAGCAATGTAAGCCCAAACCATGACATTACTCCCACCGTGCTTGACTGATGAGCTTCTCTGTTTTGGATCATGAGCAGAATCATTCTTTCTCCACACTTAGGCCTTTCCATTACTTTGGTAAAAGTGAAACTTTTGTGCACTTTTGTGACTCATCTCTGTATTTCTTTGCAAATTCCAAGTGGGCTTTCTGATTCTTACAGCTAATGAGTGCTCTGCATCTTGTGGTATGGCCTGTATATTTCTGAATTTGAAGTCTTCTTCAAATGGTGGATCGTGAGACCTTCACCCTTGCCCTGTGAAGGTTGTTGTTGATGTCACTAACTGTTGTTTTGGGGTTCACAGCACCTGTTCCATGTCGGTTATTAGTGCACCAGTGGTTTCTTTCTTTTACAGGACAGTCCAAATTGTTGTATTGGCTATGCCCAATGCCTTTGCAATGGCTCTGATCCCAATCCCTCTTTTCTCAGCTTTAAAATGACTTGCTTTTATCCCATAGGCAGCTCTCTGGTGTTCATGTTGGTTTAATTCAATTTTCAATTCAATTTTATTTGTATAGCGCTTTTTACAATAGACATTGTCTCAAAGCAGCTTCACAGAAATATCAACATGGTATACAGATATTAAAGGTGCGAATTTATCCCAACTGAGCAAGCCACTGAGTGGCGACGGTGGCAAGGAAAAACTCCCTAAGATGTTTTAAGAGGATGAAACCTTGAGAGGAACCTGACTCAGAAGGGAACCCATCCTCATCTGGGTAACAACAGTTAGTGTGAAAAAGTTCATTATGAATTTATATGAAGTCTGCATGGCGTTAGGAGCAGCCGTAGTCCCAGCAGTCTGGAATTAAAGAAGATTTGAGCTCCATCCAGAGGCAGAAAGGATCTGGATCTCTAGTATCTCCATAAATTCGTGTGGGGCTCGGCGAAAGGAGAGAGGGAGAAAAAAGATAATTATGACTGCGAAGTAGTAGAACAGAATCTAGTCAGGGTAGGCTTGAGTAAACAAATACGTTTTAAGCTTAGACTTAAACACTGAGACTGTGTCTGAGTCCCGAACACTAATAGGAAGACTGTTCCATAACTGTGGGGCTCTATAAGAGAAAGCTCTTCCCCCTGCTGTAGCCTTCACTATTTGAGGTACCGTCAAATAGCCTGCATCTTTTGACCTAAGTAGGCGTGGCGGATCATATAAAACCAAAAGGTCGCTTAGATATTGTGGCGCGAGACCATTTAGTGCTTTATAGGTTAATAAAAGTATTTTATAATTAATGCGAGATTTTACTGGGAGCCAATGCAGTATTGATAATATCGGTGTGATATGGTCGTATCTTCTAGTTCTAGTTAGGACTCTAGCAGCTGCATTCTGGACTAACTGGAGCTTATTTATATTCCTACTGGAACATCCAGACAGTATGGCATTACAGTAATCTAATCTAGAGGTGACGAATGCATGAACTAGTATTTCCGCATCATGTAGTGACAATATGTTTCTTATTTTAGAAATATTTCTGAGATGAAAGAAGGCTATCCTAGTAATATTATCTACATGAGCATCAAATGATAGGCTGGAGTCAATAATCACTCCAAGGTCTTTAACTGCTGTACATGATGAAACAGAAAGACCATCCAGAGTAACCATGTGATCAGAAAGATTACTTCTAGCTACACGTGGGCCTAATAAAAGTATTTCTGTTTTATCAGAATTAAGTAGAAGGAAGTTAATTAACATCCAATGTCTAATGTCCTTTACACAATCCTCAACTTTACTAAGCTTCTGTCTGTCCTCTGGCTTCGCTGAAACATACAACTGTGTATCATCAGCATAACAGTGGAAGCTAATTCCATGTTTACGAATAATTTGACCTAGGGGTAGCATATATAAAGTAAAGAGCAGTGGGCCTAAAACAGAACCCTGTGGAACTCTAAAAGTAACCTCAGTCACCATTTACATCTACGAACTGATAACGATCGGTCAGATAAGACCTGAGCCAGGAGAGGACTGTTCCCTTAATACCAACAACATTTTCTAATCTATCAAGTAGAATAGTGTGATCTATAGTATCAAAAGCTGCACTAAGGTCGAGTAACACAAGCAGCGAGACACAACCCTGATCGTAAGTCAGTAGGTCATTTACTACTTTAACTAATGCTGTCTCTGTGCTATGATGAGGTCTAAATCCTGACTGATACATTTCATGAATGTTATTCCTATCTAAGTACGAGCGTAACTGCTTTGCTACAACCTTTTCTAAAATCTTAGAGATGAAGGGGAGATTTGATATTGGTCTATAGTTGGACAATTGAGACGGGTCAAGATCAGGTTTTTTAATCAAGGGTTTAATAACTGCTAATTTAAGTGATTTAGGTACATAGCCAGTGCTTAGGGAAGAATTGATTATATTTAGAAGTGGTTCAATTACTCCTGGACAAATCTGTTTAAACAAACATGTAGGTATGGGATCTAGTATGCAAGTTGATGAATTGGCTGAAGAGATTAATGTAGCTAGTTCGGTCTCTCTAAGCGGAGCAAAACACTCTAAACATTGATCTGATATTGCTACATTGTCATGTAATGGGTTTGTTACAGTACTGTCTGGTTTTAATTTAATGGCCTGTATTTCACTTCTAATATTTTCAACCTTATCAATGAAAAATTTCATGAAATCTTCACTGCTATGTAATGATTGAGTGTTTCTCTCTGTAGTGGTTTTATTCCTAGTTAATTTTGCTACTGTGTTGAAAAGGAATCTAGAATTGTTTTTGTTGTCTCCTATTAAGCAGTAGCTGATGTGTAGGTACGTGTTATGCGGTAGCGAGGCGAGGTGGAAATATTATGATCAATACGTATTATGAACGAGATAAGATAATGGTCTGAGACAACTTCAGACTGCGGAAAAATGATAATATTTTCTACACTTAGTCCGTATGTTAGTATGAGGTCAAGAGTGTGACCACCATTATGAGTAGGCCCGATTACGTTCTGATTAATCCCTACTGAATCTAAGATGGACACAACCGCTAATCTTAGAGGGTCTTCCAGGTTATCAAAATGAATCCTCAAAAGTTTATCCTTTTTAACAACAAATGCAGTCTTCACAGGTAAAACCTAGGGCTCAGACCAATAGAAGATATTCAGTCAATTTAACAGGGCACACCCGGGCAGCAAGAAACACAGATCAGTCACATGTTCCAATATTTCTAATCACATGAAAAATGGATGGGTTCAACAAACGATGCCATGTTATAAGTTATTTAACACATCTAGATGTAAATATAGGAAATTAAAGCAGAAATTCTGACTGATTATTGTACAAATAACAACAACAAATATGGTATATACACAAGCAAATGAAAAACAGTTGAACTAAATGGTGAGGCAGTGTTCAGTGGTTTTGTGAGGGAACACAAAAGTGTGTCCTAATTTTATTAACACTCTGGCTCATATTATTGTTATTTATCATTGAACCCAAATAAAACCTGATTATCTGTCATATTAGGTTTTATGCCACAACAGTTTCACTTCACTGTTTTAGCTCCCATGTCAGACTCTGCTGAACAGAATGGATACAAACTTAGGCATCCCAGATTGAGAAGAGTAAACAAATAAAATATATAAAAGTGCATGATGATCCTAATACTAATTACATTCTCCAAAGATAGATAAGTCTATTAAATATTAACTGTAATATCTGAATTTTAAAATGAACAAAATTTTAAAAGTTTACTTACATGTTTAGGAAATGTGTTTGTTACATTAAATAATAATAAAAAATTTTATTTGCGGAGTGGCACAGCGGATAGGGTTGACAGCTCCCCGGATGTTGAGCTCAGGCTGTTGTCTGTGTGGAGACTTGCATGTTCTCCACATGTGTGTGTACCTGGAGTTTTGCATGCAGACACGGGGAGAACATGCATGGAAACTCCACCCACACAAAGAGTAGCCTAAGCTTAGACAGAAATATTAAATTAATTTATATTGAACCACTAGAAGAATCTTCACACAGACAGGTTTCACACAGTCAGGTTTCAAATCCAAAATATTTGATCCTATTTTGTGTTGGTGTATGTGCTGCATCTATGTTCTTGAATGGTGCATTGAACATCCAGAAAAATGAAAATTGCAGCAACCTCTAATGATTCTGCCCTTTAGCCACATAAAGCAGGTTGCAGTTGCTTAGCAGCAATAATGTTCCTTTTATTGTCATTCTGTTTTCCATGCATTTATAGTATATTTTATTGAATTCCCCAGAGTAAGCACTACTTTCACTAAAGGTATACAACCCCAATTCCAAAAAAGTTGGAACGCTGTGTAAAACATAAATAAATGTAAATAAAAACAGAATGCAATGATTTGCAAATCTCATAACCCCATATGTTATTCACAACAAAACATAGAAAACATATCAAATATTTAAACTGAGGAAATATATAATTTTAAGGAAAACATAAGGTAATTTTTTAATTTGATGGTCGCAACACATTGCTATTCACTTATTATTCCAGCTTTTTGTTGCCCCATCCCAACTTTTTTGACTTTTTTTTGGGTTGCGGCCATCAAATTCAAATTCAAAACCTAAGGCTCTCCTGAGCCTTCTCCTCCATACAGAATCTCTCCAGATCCTTCAAATTTCTATGTCCATGCTGGTGGACTCTGGTGGACTCTGGTTTTCAATGGGTTTCAAGTCAGGGGCCTGGGATGGCCATGGCAGGACCTTGATTTTGTGGTCAGTAAATCATTTTTGTGTTGATTTTGATGTATGTTTTGGATCAATGTCCTGGTGGAAGATCCACCCAAGGCCATTTTAAGTCCATGATGATAAATATCCTAACAAAATGTCCAGGTCTTCTGGCAGAAAAACAGCTCCAAAATATTAAAGAGCCACCACCATATTTAACCGTGGGCATGAGGTGCTTTTCCATATGGCTACTCTCTGTGTGCACCAAAACCACCTCTGTTTATTGCCAAAAAACTCTATTATGTTTCATCTGGCCATAGAACCTGATTCCATTTGAAGTTCCAGTAGTGTCTGGCAAAGTGAAGATGCTTGAGTTTGTTTTTGGATGAGAGTAGAGGCTTTTTTCTTGAAACCCTTCCAAACAACTTGTGGTGATGTAGGTGAATTTGGATTGTAGATTTGGAGACTTTCTGACACAAGACTCAACTACCTTCTCCAGCTGTGATCTTTGTTGATTTGAGATAATATAGACACAAGTCCAATTCCAGGTTGATTCATAAAATTTATGGTTGACTGGAACTTCTTACATATTGACCTGATGGTGGAAATGGGCATTTTCAACTCTTTTGCTATTTTCTTATGACCACTTCTCATTTTGTGAAGCTCAACAACCTTTTTCTGCACATCACAGCTATATTCCTTGGTCTTACCCAATATTATGAATGACTAAGGGAATCTGGCCTATGAGTTACCTCATATTTATACCTCTGTGAAACAGGCAGTCATGGTTGAACAATTTCCTGCTCGTAGTCACCCAGGTGTACTAAAAAACTTTTAAATAATAATGGGAATATCCATCCATCCATCCATCTTCTATATCGCTTATCCTCTTCAGGGTCACTGGGAACCTGGAGCCTATCCCAGCGAGCATCGGGCACAAGGCGGGGTACACCCTGGACAGGGTGCCAATCCATTGCAAGGCACACTCACATACACACTCACAAACCCATTCATGCACTACAGACACTTTAGACATGCCAATCAGCCTACCATGCATGTCTTTGGACTGGGGGAGGAAACCGGAGTACCCGGAGGAAACCCCCGCAGCACGGGGAGAACATGCAAACTCCGCACATACAGGGCCACGGTGGGAATCGAACCCCCAACCCTGGTAATGGGAATATACTTTAAATATATATATTTTTAATATGAATTCATACTGGTGCCAATAATTGTTACACACATATATTTAACAAAGATATTTTTTGATAAACCTGTGTTGTGTTTGCAATAGTTTGATATCCATGAGAGCAGAGTATTTTTGTGAATTTGTTTAACAAAATATCAAAAGGTTATTAAATAATATAATATAATTTTTCATAGCCTTCTCTGCTCATATTTACCAAGGGTGCCAATATTAGTGGAGGGCACTGTATATATATTACTTGAGTTACTATATCCTTACTGGCAGCACCAACCAATCTGGTTATTTTCCACTCTCTTATCAACAAGGTGTTTCCACCCACAGAACTGTCACTCACTTAATGTTTTTGGTTTTTCGCACCATTCTATGTAAACTCTAGAGACTGTTGTGTGTGAAAGTCCCAGGAGGAACATTAACTGAATCCTAGGAGTTTATGAAATACTCAAAACAGCCCTTCTGGTACCAATATCCTTTCCCTGATCATAGTCAATTCATAGAGATGACACTTCAATCTGATGTTTGATGTGAACATGAAACTTGACAATCTGCAATATTTCTAGGCATTGCACTGCTGCCACATGATTGGCTGATTAGATTACAGCATGAATATGCAGGTGTACAGGTGTTCATGATAAAGTGGATGGTGATTGTATGTCTATTTTTTACGTTAATACAAACAATTATAATATCTCTACTGAATTTAAAATACAGTAACTAATTTGTGTTGTTGAAACTGTATCACTGACCCAGTTTACTTATTCCTATGAAATTTTCCTCTTCTAAAAATAAATGGGGAATATACCTTGAACACATGATTGTCCCCATAAGATAGTAGGATTCTGTGATATGAGACAGAGCTGCAGTAGACAGTTGTTGTTTAATAAGAAGAGGATGGGGGAAATTGTGAGTATTCATGGTAGAGTTTACCACAATTATATCTCACCACAATATATTGAAAGGAGACAATGGAGGAATGTACCAACTGTTCCAAAATACACAAGGAGCTGCTGATAGATTCATTGGAATCATTTCAAAGGGGTTGTAATTGCCTTGTGAAGAGGTTTCTCTGTGGGAAAACAAGTACAACTCTCCCTCGCACACAGCAGATCTATTCCAGAGATATTTGTCCTTCATGCAATTACTATTACCATAGCGGTCTTATTAAGTGTTTAGCTAAAGGAGATTCTAGAGCAATTTGATTGGTTTTTGTCATGTAAAGTATGTCTACACCAGGACTGGCGTCTATCTACACTTCCCAGAATACAGCATGGCCTAAAAACATGGCCACTGACGACTACAACGCCCAGACTTATACTGATACATATACTGATCAGTTTGTACTATATCAATGGCTGAGCAGAAGGTACTGAATCGAATGCAGTAGGAACTGTCACAGTACGCGAATTTGGATGCAGGGATGGACTCTATTGCAGTCACGCCATACTCACAGTTTAAAAGAACTCACAGTTCTCACCATTATTGCGAAGTCTAAGCTCTGTGCCATTTTGTACCAGTCAATACCAAGCCAATGATTTACTGTTTGTCTCCCTGGTTTTGATCTCGTTTTGGATTTCTCATTTTTGATCCTGCCTAGTCTAGTTAAAGTTGTTTGTTCATCACCTGATCATTGCCTAATTATTTACACTGCCTTTTGGATTATGTCTCTATTTTGTTTGCCACAGTTTCAATAAACATTGCAGACCTTCTTCCAAGTCTAACTTAACAGCCAGCAGCCCTATTTTCCCCACATCATAATTCAGTTCCGCAGATAAATGGTAAATAGCACACTTATATAGGGCTTTTATCCAAAGCGCTTTACACTGTGTCTCATTCACCCTTTCACACACACACTCACACACCAATGGTAGTAGAGCTGCCATGCAAGGTGCTAACTTGCCATTGGGAGCAACTTGGGGTTCAGTGTCTTGCCCAAGGACACTTCGGTATGTGGAGTCACATGGGCCAGGAATGTGGTTGCTGCCACAATAGAAACACAGGCCAGCTCTCCTTCATCGTTGATGTTCAGGGACTGTGGGTTTGTCCTAGCCTACCAGCATGCATTTGACCAGGTTTGCATCAATTAAGTCGTGCAGTAAATGGCTAAGGCGGATAGAGAGATCAATCAGTGAATCCAGGGATTTTTGTTTGTCACGACAAACAAGCAGTTTGAGGAGGTTTTTGTTCAACCCACAGTGCAAGGCAGCCTTAAGAGCTGGTTCATTCCATCCACAGCCAGCAGTGCGTGTTCTGAAATCCAGGGTGTATTCTGATGCTCCCCATCTTCCTTGGATTACTGTCCAAAGTGGCTTGCCAATACCTTTACCTTCTGGAGCATGGGCAAAGATGTGGCGGAACAGTTCAACGAATCAGTTGTATGATGAGGTGTGTCTCCCTCCTTGTTTCCATATTGTGGTCATCCAGGTTAACACTGTGCTAGTGAGAAGGTGGATGAACAAACACATCCAAAACACAATATCAAGGTCAAAATCCAGAATCAGGCAAAGGGTCAGGCGAAATACAAACAGGTGCTCAGAGGATTGAGAATTGAACATTCTTGAGAATTGAAAATTGAGAACAGCACTGTGGTATAAGCTTGATTAACTTTTTACACAAGCATTTACTGACTGCCATAACTGCTCTTAGACATCCATTTTAAATGGGTTACAAGTAATTTTGGCAGTACATGAATATGTGTCAAAGTTCTTTCCTCTAATCAATGATATGGTAGATTAGAAAATACTGAACCATTTCTTTAAATGATCTAAAACACCACAATTAGGATGGGGCAAAATTATATCAACATTTAATAAATGTGTAAACATATAAATTATTTTGCGATGTCTTTTTCTGAAAGTAGCAGAGGTATTAACAGTAGTTTTATAACATTGGCCAACTACATTGTTATTCAAAATGACAAGTAATTGGTGGGACAATCTATTTTTGTGTCAATGGTTAAAATTTTCCTTCTTGTACTTATAAAATTATTTATTATTGTAGATATATTGAAAACCAATCTAATTTCCTTCTGGTATGTTTATTACGAAGATGCACTGTCAGTGTTAGTCATGTTGAGAGTGGGTGAATGAATGAATTAGCAAAGATAAAATGAATACAGGACTATAGTGTCCTCTTAAATATCATAAATTAATGATGCAGAAATGAAATCAGTCCATTTGGTCATCCTTATTTAAGAAGAGAAAATACTGTGGGATTTTGAATGATCTGTCTACTTTGTGTGGCATTTAATAGCAGCAGAACAGATCTTTGTCTGATTCATTTTGTACTTAATTAATGGTGTTGTAACTTGGTAGACTTAGGATGAAGAACCGTGTGTGAATGTTTTAATTAAAAAAAAACACACCAGAAAAACAGAACAGATAGAAAACATGGAAAACAGTACCAGAAGCTTACAACACAAAGGCAAAGACAAGAATACAACTTAGAACATACTCAAACACAAGCGAATGACAAGGCTTTGCAATGTGGCAATATCCATGAGCACTTCGTATAGAATAGAGACAGGAACTATAAAACGGAAGTTTAGGACAACATCCCAAAAAGGTTTGTAGAGTGTTTCATTTCCTAGTCTTTATGCAGATGCTAGTAAATAAAACAACAAGGCAGCAAATCAATACGGCAGTAACAATCCTTCTTTATTTTAATTGCAGATGTCAGCATGTGTGATGCACACTGTATATTAAACAATACTTTATAAATGAGGCCATTTTTCTCTGCTTCTAGTGTGTCTGGCCCCATGGTCATAAGTCTTTCATCAGTCTGCAGTGTTTGCATTGTTTCTCTTGTGGCTGTTCTATGTGTTTGTTGATATTTCTCAGTGTTGTGACACTTGGTTGAATTTGGGTCATTGACAGACTGTAACACTGCTTACTACATTTGCCAAATTATTATTAATCTACTATTTAAGTAGGTACATTAAATGTTTTTAAATTTTGATTTTCCCCCACAACTGAAGCCTTGGTTAATGAGTAACTGATGCAGAATCCCTGTCTCTTACATGGAGACTTTTGGGGTGTGCAGTAGTGTCTGTTTTTTTCCTCTGTGTGTGTGTGTGTGTGTGTGAGTGCGTGTGTGTGCGTGTGTGTGTTGGGGTGGGGTCCTGATTTGGTTTAAATGCCAAGCTGCATGCCTATTTTAATTATGATTATCATATCATAATTATGAGTATAACATTATGATTCTGTTCAGTGAAAGTTTAATGACTAGACTGGAATCACAAGCCCAGTTGCACATCCCACATATTTGAATAAAACCAAAGATTATTAACATTATAATAATCGAATTTACATTGATCTGAATTTCAATTTCATTGAACTTTTAGTTTTATATACATACAATCATGTAAAAAAATAATAATAAGTACACCCCATGGAAATTGTTGGCTTTTTTTGACATCTTTGGACAATCAAACATTTGACACCAAACTTTTGTTGCCAGTGGTTTAGACATTAATGGCTGTGTGTTGAGTTATTTTGAGGAGACAGCAAATGTACACTGTTACACAAGCTGTACACTCACTACTTTACATTGTAGCAAAGTGTCCTTTCTTCAGTGTTGTAACATGAAAAGATATAATCAAGTATTTACAAAAATGTGAGGGGTGTACTCACTTTTGTGAGATACTGTGTATATATATATATATATATATATATATATATATATATATATATATATATATATATATATATATATATCCTGCATAAGCCCTGCATAGTGCAAAGCTTTGATGTACAACTAATTATCCTCTGTATAGAAGAAGCAGCCCTTTTGATTGCTCTTGGCTTGATTATTTCATCACATTGTTGACTTTAATTGGATTGTGTCCTTATACTGCATTGGCTTTGTCCTTTGATAATTCTACAATTCCAAATCACCCACAATGCTTTGGCAATAATTTAGAAAGCTTTTCATTAGGCCAGTCACTGCAGGGCTTGTGGCATAATTAACCCCAGCAAAATTACAAAATTAACTCCAACAGGTGGAGTGTGAGAAGAGCAGGAGAATATGATGGTGTTGACATGCCACCACCATATAAAGGTTAGTGACAGACTAAAATGTATTCCTCATAGCTTTATTCACCCCCCCCCCCCAACCCCGCCCACCCCAACTTGGTCTTGCCAACTCCCTTGTTGCTAGCTTAGTCTCCCCTATCGCACAGCAGCTGTTGACTATGTAGGGTGAGGCAAACGTGCTTCCTCCAAGACGCATGAAGCCAACCTCTGCATCTTTTCAAACTGTGTCAAAAGGCAGCGTAAGACACTTGGAGGAAAGTGCTCTGTATACAGGAGCTCACAGAGGACCTCGATTGACAGGGGAAAAAAGAGTATGCAATTCATCCCACCTTACAGAACCCTGGCCACATGCTTTTCTGTTGTGCGACTTGGAAGCCCCTTTATCCAATTTTTAGCCACTGCATAGG
Organism: Ictalurus punctatus; assembly: GCF_001660625.3. Lineage (NCBI taxonomy): Eukaryota > Metazoa > Chordata > Actinopteri > Siluriformes > Ictaluridae > Ictalurus > Ictalurus punctatus. Next base: position 10,625,447 of record NC_030431.2, on the reverse strand, counting down.
ATTTCATTATTAATAAAAAAATAAAATAAATTATTATTAATTAATAAAAATTCATTATTAATAAAAATATAAAATAAATTATTATTGAGTCAGGGGACTAAAATGTGTGCATTTTTGTTATCCAATCAATGTTCTGCAAAATTACATTTGATATATATTAGCTGACTTGATACTTGTTTTATATGGTGTATTTTAGCTACCTAGAGTTAGCAAGTGGTCTCGGAAGTGTCAGAGATTTCCCCTCTATCAGGAAACTCTGGACTCCAGTTCCCATCAGCCACTGCAGTACATGTCACATGACCACCTGCACCTGATTCATGTTTCTGTTAATGAGCACACTTGTATAGATAGCCATTGTCTGCACTGTTTCTTTGTCTTTTGTGGTATTAGACTTCCGTCTTTCTTGCCATAGTGTTTTGCCTCTTGCCATAGTGTTTTGCCTAGTTGTCTTAGTTTTGTTGTTTGTTTATATAATAAATGTTAATTATCTGCGATAAATAAATAAATAAATCTTGCTTCCAATCCCATGCTTGATTCGTGACAGAACGAAAGACCTACAATCGGAAGCAGCAGATCAACATGAGCGCCGCCGGAGTTGCCGAGTTTGAGGAGTGGTTTAGATCATACTGGAAATCGTACTGGGAGCGGAGTAAAAAGATAAACGGACAACTTGTTCAGATCAACCACATTCTAATGAGTGCTGCTTCAGCAAGTGCGCCACGTGTGCCACGTCGCCACCTCCCATGTTCATGAAGGACTACGCCACGCCACGCCAACAGGAGGGGGAGTCTGTGGTCGGGGCTAATACCATCTCCCACCCTCCCTCCCCCATTATGGATCTAGTTCAGCAAGCAGAGTCAGTGGAGAACGAAAGTCAGCCTCCCTGCTCGTCTAAGGACGTCGTTCAGCTTTTCGGTTCAGCTGAGGACGCCGCTCAGTCACCCAGGTTGGCTGAGGACGTTGCTCCGTCTCCTGACATACCCAATTACTCCCCTCTGTTCAACAACCACGCACTCAATGTTGCTGTGCTGTCCCTGCCCAGCTGAGGCCGTCGCTCTGCCTTCCTGTTCAGCTGAGGACGTCGTTCTGCCTTCCTGTTCAGCTGAGGACGTCGCTCTGCCTCCCTGTTCATCTGAGGACATCGCAGTGCCTCCCTGTTCATCTGAGGACATCGCAGTGCCTCCCTGTTCATCTGAGGACATCGCAGTGCCTCCCTGTTCATCTGAGGACATCGCAGTGCCTCCCTGTTCATATGAGGACATCGCAGTGCCTCCCTGTTCATCTGAGGACATTGCAGTCCCTCCCTGTTCAGCTGAGGTCATCGCTCTGTCTCCCTGTTCAGCTGAGGTCGTCGCTCTGCCTTCATGTTCAGCTGAAGACGTCGCTCTGCCTTCCTGCACCGCTGAGTACAGCGCTCTGCCTTCCTGCTCGGCTGTGGACGTCGCTCTGCCTTCCTGCTCGGCTGTGGACGTCGCTATGCCTTCCTGCTCTGCTGAGGTCGTCTCTGTGCCATGCTGCTTCGCAGAGGATGTCCCTCTGCCTCCATGTTCTGCTGAAGATGTCGTTCCTCTTCTGTGCGCCGTATGTCACTCCCCCTTCCTGCTCCACGGAGGACATCATTCCCCCCTCATGTTCCGCGGAGAGCATCGTTCCTCCCTTTTGCCTCGCGGAGAACCTCCTCTCCCTGGCCTCGCGGAGAACTTTGCTCCCCTCTATGGCCTCACGGAAATCTTCGAGCTTCTCTTGTTCCTTGCGAAGAACTTCACTTCCCTCTCCTGTCCTGTGGAGGAAGTTGTCCCGCTGTCCTGCCATGCAGACTTAGCTCTGAGCTCCAGGCCCGCTGGGGGCATTGCACCTTTTTATTTGCTCCGCTGAGGAGGCCGCTCAGTCTCCTGGTTCTTCTGGGGACATTTTGCCCAGGGGGCCTGGACTGCCAGATGGAGGGGGTGCATGTTTGGGCGCTCCGGGAGTAGCACCCTTGGGGGGGGTTCTGTCATGTATCAGGAAACTCTGGACTCCAGTTGCCATCAGCCACTGCACTGAAGTGCAGTACATGTCACATGACCACCTGCACCTACTTCACGTTTCTGTTAATGAGCACACTTGTATATATATTGTCTGCACTGTTTCTTTGTCTTTCGTTGTATTAGACTTCTGTCTTTCTTGCCAGTGTTTTGTTTCTTGCCATAGTGTTTTGCCTAGTTGTCTTAGTGTTTTTGTTTTGTTGTTTGTTTATATAATAAATGTTAATTATCTGTGATTGCTTCCGAACCCATCCTCGATTCGTGACACCCTCGTGCTGAGGGCCAAAGCGAGCAACACCCTCAGCAGCCTGAAGCATGTCAGCGCACACTTCCAGGATTTTTGACACTATCCAGGTATATGTCATGTCTCCACCCGATCTTGTCATTGGTTGTTTTCCTAACGTGTCTCAGCTGTTTTGTATCATCCTTTTGATTGCTTTATATATTTAAACCCAGTGTGACTATGTTCCGTGCAAAGTATTATTTCTGTGTTAGGCCTTCAGAGCCATACCAAACCTTTTGTTCATTTTCCTCGTTTCCTGGTTTTGATCCTGCTCTCGTACTCGTTTCTTGGTTTCTCGTCTACACCCAGGTTTTCCCGCTTGTAGATCACCTGAACCATGCCTGTTTTGGACTGTTTTTCCCTATCCTTTTGGATTTGTCTGTGTACCTCTAATTAAAGCTGTTAACTACACTTGCATCTGTCTCCACCCTGATTACCTAACCGAATACTTTGCCATTGCCATGAATGCAGCAGCAATGCGAGAGGGGAACTATGCTGGGATGACCATGACAGCACTTGATTCTTTTCACAGCTTTGAAAGCCCCCAATGGATTTTTCCTCCAATGCCAGTTTTATTTTGAGAGCTTGTCGGACCCCAAGCCAGAAGAGAAGCAGTGCCAGAGGTCAACAGGAAGGCCGCACACATCCTGTTCCTGCCAGGGGTAGATGGGACGGCCTACCAAACTTTGCTCACATCAGAGGCTGGCGATGCAGCGTCCGAAGCCTGGCTTCTACCTAAGAACCCCAGAAATCATGTCCTAGCCCAGCCAAATGACTCCAGCAAGCCTGTCACCGACTCACTGCCTGCTTCGGACCTGTATGAGCCATGTCTGCCCAGAGAGCCTGGACCACCATGAGGGGGCCTGTTGTTTTACCATTTGTTTACCAGTGTTTGTTATGGTTTATGTCATATCTACATTCCTGTTTTGTTATTGGTTGTTTCCCTAATGTGTCAGCTGTTCTGCACCATCCCTTGGATTACTTTGTATATTTAAACCCCCATGCATCTTTGTTTCATGCGAAGTATTGTTTCTGTGTTTAGCTGCCAGAGCCATCCCAAGCTTTTCATTCATTGTCCTCGTTTCCTGTTTTTTGATCCCATTCTCATCCTTGAAGAAGTAGTAGAAGATGTTTTATTTATATAGTGCTTTTCCAAAGCTTTTCATAGGTTGCTTTACATAGCATGTATCAAATACATAAAATACATACAAATACATACAGTGGGGGAATTAAATATTGAACATGTCAACATTGTTTTCAGTTTGATATCTTTTCATGTGACAACACTGAAGAAATGACACTTTGCTACAATGTAAAGTAGTGAGTGTACAGCTTGTTTAACAGTGTAAATTTGCTGTCCACTCAAAATACCTCAACACACAGCCATTTATGTCTAAACAGCTGGCAACAAAAGTGAGTACACCCCTAAGTGAAAATGTCCAAATTGGGCCCAATTAGCCATTTTCCCTCCCCGGTGTCATGTGACTTGTTAGTGTTACAAGGTGTCAGGTGTGAATGGGGAGCAGGTGTGTTAAATTTGGTGTCATCACTCTCACACTCCCTCATACTGGTCACTGGAAGTTCAACACGACACCTCATGGCAAAGAACTCTCTGAGGATCTGAAAAAAAGAATTGTTGCTCTACATGAAGATGGTCTAGGCTATAAGAAGATTTCCAAGACCCTGACACTGAGCTGCAGCACGATGGCCAAGACCATACAGTGGTTTAACAGGACAGGTTCCACTCAGGACAGGCCTCGCCATAGTCGACCAAAGAAGTTCAGTGCACATGCTCAGCGTTATATCCAGAGGTTGTCTTTGGGAAATAGATGTATGAGTGCTGCCAGCATTGCTGCAGAGGTTGAAAGGGTGGGGGGGTCAGCCTGTCAGTGCTCAGACCATACGCCGCACACTGCATCAAATTGGTCTGCATGGCTGTCGTCCCAGATGGAAGGCTGTTCTAAAGATGATGCACAAGAAATCCCGCAAACAGTTTGCTGAAGATAAGCAGACTAAGGACATGGATTACTGGAACCATGTCCTGTAGTCTGATGAGACCAAGATAAACTTATGTGGTTCAGATGGTGTCAGTCGTGTGTGGCGGCAACCAGGTGAGGAGTACAAAGACAAGTGTGTCTTGCCTACAGTCAAGCATGGTGGTGGGAGTGTCATGGTCTGGGGCTGCATGAGTGCTGCTGGCACTGGGGAGCTACAGCTCATTGAGGGAACCATGAATGCCAACATGTACTGTGATATCCCTTTGGAGACTGGGCCTCAGGGCAGTATTCCAGCATGACAACGACCCCAAACACACCTCCAAGACGACCACTGCCTTGCTAAAGAAGCTGAGGGTGAAGGTAATGGGCTGACCAAGCATATCTGTAGACCTAAACCTTATTGAGCATCTGTGGGGCATCCTCAAACGGAAGGTGGAGGAGCACAAGGCCTCTAACATCCACCAGCTCTGTGATGTCGTCATGGAGGAGTGGAAGAGGACTCCAGTGGCAACCTGTGAAGCTCTGGTGAACTCCATGCCAAAGAGGGTTTAGGCAGTGCTGGAAAATAATGGTGGCCATACAAAATATTGACACTTTGGGTCCAATTGGACATTTTCACTTAGGGGTGTACTCACTTTTGTTGCCAGTGGTTTAGACATTAATTGCTGTGTGTTGAGTTATTTTGAGGGGACAGCAAATTTACACTGTTATACAAGCTGTACACTTACTACTTTACATTGTCGCAAAGTGTCATTTCTTCAGTGTTGTCACATGAAAAGATATAATCAAATATTTACAAGAATGTGAGGGGTGTACTCACTTTTGTGAGATACTGTATTTCCAATGAGGCTATTCACATAAAATTTTCACCACACATCAGAAATCCAGAACGCAATATATCCATACATATAAAGAAATCCAAACATTAAAGTCCATAAATTAAGTTATGTGTAATAAAGCAGAATGACACAGGAAAAAAGTACTGAACTGAAATTAATTTAATACTTAGTGGAGAATCCTTTGTTTGTAATGACAGCTTCAAGGTGCTTCCTGCATGAAGAAATTAATCTGCCGCAGCATTCAGGTGTGATTTCGGCCCATTCTTCTAAAGATATTGTCTTTAAATCTTCTTCAATTGGATTGAAGTCAGGTGACTGACTGGGCCATTCTAACGCCTTGATTTTTTTCCTCTGAAATCAATTGAGAGTTTCCTTTGCTGTATGCTTTGGATCGTTGTCCTGCTGGAAGGTCCACCCACGTCTCAGCTTCATCATCCTGGTGGATGGCAGCAGATTCTTCTCAAGAATCTTCCTGTAAAGGGCTCCATTCATTGTATATTTAATTATATGAAGTCTGCCAGTACCATGCGAAGAAAAACAACCCCACACCATGATGCTTTCACCTCCAAACTATTGATATAGCGTTTTAAAGGCGATGTGCAGTGCCATTTCTTCTCCAAATATGGTGTGTAGTATGACAGACAAAAAGTTCAGTTTTGCTCTTGTCTGACCAGACTACACTCTCCTAGTATTTCATAGGCTTGTCCAAATGAGTTGTAGCAAATTTTAAATGAGCTTTGACATGCCTTTTCTTTATTAATGGAGTCTTGTGGGGTGAGCGTGAGTAGTGGAGTTCATTGCTTATAGTTTTCTCTGTGACAATGGTAGCTGCTGCCTCCATGTGTTTCTGGAGATCTTTCTAAGTGGTCCTTGGCTCTTGGGCTACTTTTCTGACTATTCTTCTGACTTCCTGGTCAGAATTCTTGCGAGGAGCACCTGTGCATGGCCAGTTGATGACAGAGTGATGTTACTTCCGCTTGCGGATAATGGCCCCAGTGGTGCTTGCTGGAAGATTTCATCGGAATTCAGCCTCATTGGAAATATATTTACAAAAAAAATGTTGATGCATTCAATACTTATTTCCCCCAATGAACAACACAAATGTAATAAATTAAAAATAAATAAATAAATAAATAAATAAATAAATAAATATGTTTTTAGCTAGGTCTAAAAACTAGGCAGAGAAGTGGTGTTATGGAGAATAAGAGGAAGTGAGTTAAACAGTTTTGGAGCAGCAACACAAAATAACCATCCACCTGCAGTGTACAACCGCAATCTAGGTATGGACAAAAGTTCTGATGATCTAAGGGACAGAGTAAGGCAGTATGGATGAAGTAAGTGAGACAAGTAGTGAGGGGCAGGACCATTTTGTGCTTTAAATGTTAGAAGTAGTATCTTATATTGAATATGTGATGCCACAGGTAGCCCGTGGAGATCATGCAGAAGAGGAGCGATATGAACAGAGCACCTGGTGGAGGATGAGAACCCTTGCAGCTAAATTTTGAACATATTGTATTCTTGAAATGTATTTTTTGGGCAAGCCAATAAATAGGGCATTACAATAATCAGTCAGAGTGAGAGAGGATCGAAAAGTTGCAATTTTAGGAAGGTGGTAAAAAGAGTTTTTAACTATAGAGTTGATATGGGAATCAAAAGAGAGAGTTGTGACAAATAAAACACCAAGATTACGGGCAGAGGAAGAAGGAGCCTCATCAATATCAAATGACATATCCATATTTTGACTGAAGTAGTCAAACCAATAAACAATATTACACTTTTAAAAAGTTCAGGGACATCCAGTGTTTGATGTCCCTAATACATGCAGTGAGTGAATCAGAAAATGATGGCTATTCAGAGCGGGTGGTAAGGTAAATTTAGATGTCATCAGCATAACAATTAAATTAAAGTCCATGCATGCGTCTGATGTCACCAAGTGGGTACATATAAATGATAAACAGTAGTGGCCTAAGAACGGAACCTTGAGGAACACCCTGTGTAATAGATGCAGTGGCGGATTTGTACCCTTCAATAGTGATTTAAACCTTTTGCAATGAGGTGTACACATACATGTGAATTTATCATTATTTCATCAACATTAATTGGTCTTGCAGCTTTCATGTGGAGCCTCAAAGAGCATCTCATCAAAGTTTATTGGGAGGTTTCAGGTGGTGCCAAACATCTGGAAAAAATTCACTTCCAAACTACAACTCAAAAACTGCACAAAAAAACTTGAAACTTGAAACCCAAAATGTTCAGGAATAGGAAAAGTTAGACATATTTTACTTCTTTTTCTAAGTTAATTTTGGGGAAACAAGTTAACAGGTAGATTTACAGTATATTATATCTTATATAATATACTGATATTTTATATATATATATATATATATATATATATAAAATAAATATTCCTTGCACTGAATTCCCAGGCAAGTGAGAAAAGCTTACATTTCTTCACAAACCTTGTCAAAAGTCAGGCTGTGTGTTTGAAAGGGTGCATCATTTTCCGTTGTCACATCCAGCTACGAGTGAAGGAATAAAACATAGTGGGGCATGTTGTTATATTTCACGCTGGGGTGGTGTGATCATTGGGTGTGATACAGCCCTATGTGATGCAGAGTGGCCTAATTTATACTTGTCATGTGACTTGCAGAAGCAGTGGCAATACAAGCAACATTGTTCTAACACAACTCTGCCTATTTTATGTAGCCTACATCTGGAGGAATAAAAGCCACATTCACTATGGTTGGAACTTTTCTTTTTAAAAAACTGGCTCCATTATTGTGCTTTCCGCCTTGTCATGAGCTGCATCTCACATCAAAAACTCTGACTTATATTCAAATGTATTTGCTAATATAGAAAATCCAGATGACTGGTACAAAAGACAGACCTTTCTGTAGATTTGAAGGGCTGCATGAGAGTTTTTCAAAAACTAACTGTAATAGGAAAAGCAGTTTGTGTGTACACAATAATGTACAAATGGATTGATTAGTACATTAATTTAATTTTGGATTTAATTAGTGTAAAGTTCCACATAACTTGGGCATGTTCTCATCTCTCCCTCTCTGTATTCCCCATGATAGTCTGTAAAGGAGAAGAGATGTACAGTTGCGGTCGGAAGTTTACATACACTCATCATGGACATGAATGTCATGGCAATATGGGGCTTTCAATAATTTCTTTGAACTTTTCTTTTTCTGGGGCAGAATGATTGTACAACATACATCTGTAATAAAAAAAAAAAGAATTTGGTTCACAAGTTTTAATTAATCTGGGGTTTTCTGAAATCAATACAGGACAAAAATTATATGTACAGGATCAAAAATATACATACAAACACGATTATTAATTTAGTGGTGCTGAAAGTTCCAAAATTTTCTTTAATTTGCCAAGACCAAGGCCTCTTAATTTCCTGCTAGTGATCATGATTTACTACAGGTGGCAGCTTCTCTGTGCAAGCATAAAAAGGGTTTGTTTGACAGCATTCATTGGATTAACCAACACACAGTACTATGGGAAAGTCCAAGGAGCACAGTGCAGATCTGAAAAAGAGGATGGTGGATTTACACAAGTCAAGAATGTCTCTTGGAGCCATTTCTAAACAACTGCAGATTCCAAGCTCATCAATTCAAACAATTGTATGTAAGTACAAGTTAGTGGGAAGTGTAGCCACTTTGCCAAGGTCTGGAAGAAGACCCAAACCCTTGTTGGATAAAATTTATGATAGAAAGAAAACACAAGGGAAACACATGTGGAAGATAAGAGATTAATGAGAAAGAGGGACATACAGGTTAATAAAGAGGGCTTGTAGGTGAATAATCGCTAGGAGAAGGAGGTTGGGAATACTGGGATTGTGCAGGAGAATATTCGGGACTGCTAGGCAAATACAGAGTAGGGCTGAGAGAATCTGGGGTAGGACTGAAGCCAGGATCAGAGAACGCCTCATCAGGAGTAGGCTCAAAAGGATTCCCAGAGGAAAAGACTGAAGAATTCTCTGTTTGAGTAGAGGCATCCACAGACATCGTAACAGGAATGATCCTGTAGCGTAAGGGGGGGGATTTACATTGTAATGTTTAATATTAATGAGAGTGTAAAGAAATGCATCTTTATTATGAACCTACCCATAATAAAGAGAAAAGTACAGAGATAGCTAAGGTCCTCACTTGATAATTGTCACGTTATGGAACTGAGGCGGAAGCAAGTGCAGGTAAAGACGTTTTATTAAAGGAGGCAGACAGACAAATCCAAATCGTGAAACAGAGGCGTAGTCAAAAACAGGCAATGGGTCGGGCGATCGGCAAACAGTCATAAACTTGGCTAGGCAGGAATTGGAATCGATGTCACTAGTAACGAGGTCAAAAACACAAAACATGAAACTGGAAAACGAGAGGCGGGAAACAACAGCGTGGTATCGAGAAAACTAATCTACGTTTAAAATAAACAATCTAACTATCGAGTTAACTATCTACTATAATACTCCATGCCTTGTACTGGGAGGTGAGGGGTATGTATTGCAAACATAACCAGAGTTAAGTGCTGACAGCTGAAACCAATGTAGATACACCCTCAAACAACAACCAGTGACAAAACAGGGAGGAGACAGAACAGAAACAAGTCATCAGAGCATGGGCTCTCTGGGCACTTGCGCACCTGGCTCGTGCACATGTGCACTCCGGCTGCAGTGCTGTCTAAAGGGGAGATCGTGACAATAATGGTCAGACCAAAATGCTGTAAAAAGCAGAAGTTGTTTTTAAGAAAGGGAACCAGAAAAAGGGCGAACTTAAGGGTAGTGGAAAATACCTAAAAATTCTTATACAATGGAATCAGAAAGTACCTGAAATTCAGACATAATGGAATTGGAAAATACCTAAAATTCAGACTTAATGGTAATGGAAAGCACCCTACATGCTTGTTGGGGATAGAAACAAACTCATCATAGTAGAATCCTTATAACCCCTAGAAAAGTTGTCCACTGCACTGGAGAAAGCATACTTTTCTGAGGTTCACCCTGAGCCCCAAGATCTTCATGTGGGTGAGAACAAAATCTCGATGTTGAACCGCCAGTTGCCTGGACCGTGCTAGAATTAGAATTAACCAGTCATCCAGGTAGTTTAGTACACGGATGCCCTCGAGTCACAATGGAGCCAGAATGACATCCATGCACTTTGTGAATGTGTGAAGGGATAAAGCTAGCGATATTTCTATGTGGAAATATGCACCTTTTAGATCTATCGTCACAAACCGGTCCTCAAACTGAATCTGTGGAGCGATAAGTTTGGTCGTCAGCATCTTGAACCTGTATGTCTGAAGAGTAGAGTTCAGATGACACAGATCTAAAATTGGCCGCGTACTCCTATTTTTTGCAGACCAGGAAATAATGGCTGTAAAAACCTCCCTCCCTCAGGGAACGGGGTACATGTTCTATGGCTCCTTTGTCTGAGAGGGATCTTACTTCCTGCGCTAACGTCGGGCTCTGGTCTGTGCTGACTACTGGGGTGAGCACACCTCTGAACCGGAGGGTAGAGCTCTAAACTGGACTCAGTAACCCTTTTCTACGGAAGACAGAACCCATGGAGACACATTTGGCAGTAGTTTCCACGCTACCAGACGGTCTTTTAGTGACGTTAACTATTCCACATTCTATTGGAGGGAAAGCATCATGTTTTTGTTGCCCTGTGACAGTTCGCTGACTAGAGAACGTTGAAAACTACAGTAGCAATTGGGGCTAACTGCCCTAACAACCTCATGTCCCCTGACACGTCCATCCACGGCCCCTCAGGACCGCTCCTCTTTGTCTGCTTGGCCTTCATGACCATTCTCAGATCAGGCCTACTAGCAAGCCGCGGGCCGCCTGGATCTCCTGGCTGTCTGCGGGGGTTGGCGGGCTGCCATACTCACCTTCTGTGTCTCCCTCGCACTAGTGCTGGTCCAGGCTCCACACGTGTATGCCTGGGTGAACTCGACCCAACAGGGAAGGAACTGGCTGAATGCCGCCATATGTCAAGTTCACTCAGCAGGTCTGCTTGGTAGGCCTGCAATACTGTCATTGTCTGCAGTGACCCACAAGCAAGACTACTATTGCATAGGCCTTGCTCACCAATGCCATGGTGGCCTTACACGGTGGCTTGGATGGCAAAGCTGGCCCCCCTAAATTACCTGCTGCCGATGGAGAGAGGTAGCTCGCAAGCACCTCCTCCACCTTCAGCATAGCTAAATAGCCATGCTGTTCATTCCCCACAGTGGCCGAATAATCCAACATTGTGGGGTTATAAATACGGCTTATGCATGGTTTTCCCCCAGAAGCCTGATATTTTGTCATGCACTTCTGGACAAAAGGGGACTTTTCTGCAGTGTGAGGGATTTACTTTCACTGGGGAGATAAAAGCTCATCCAGCCTTAGTAATCACTTCAAGTAGCTCTTTATATGCTGCTCTCAGTTTTTATCACATCCTCCTGGCTCCTCGGAGTCCGAGAGGAATTATTACTATTATTTTTTTGTGTGTGTGTTTTGTTCTCTTTGTTTTTCCTTTTGGCTTTCCATAGCGGAAGGAGAAGTTGCGACACAAGCTCCAAAATCCAGCGGAGAGCCGAACTCGGAAGACAGAGGAAGAGATAGAACAGCGCTCGTCTCCGGCTCCTCTTCCGGATCTATAAGAGATCCCCCAGACCTGAGACAGCTAGCTGCTTCGGCTGCGGCCGGCCCAGATTTGTGAGGCTCTGAAACCCAACTTGCTTCTGCCTCCGAGAAGAGAGCGAGTCGTGAGCGGACTAATGTAAGGCGTTACAATGCGCAGCCTCTCGAGGCTGCCATCGCATGCTCCCACCCTAGACACTTCACACAGAAAATGTGCACTAGTCCCCGTGATGAAACGGGAGCACGTAACACACTTCCTGAAGTCTCTCACTCATATTTTCTCTCTCACTCATTCCTTTTTTTTCTACTCTTTTTTTAAAGGGATAGAAAAGTCCAGAGATTTTGAGAAAAGATAGAGAGGAAATGAATTTTTGTTTCTTTACACAAACAATCGACATGCAGTCTCGCTGAAGATAATAAGGCTGATGGCGCGGTTCACAGGTGCCATATATATATCACGCAACACGCTTAATTGCCACGTCACCTGATCATGGCAGCCCTATAAATGGGCATGATTTTACACAAGCTTTAGATGCCAGTTGCACGTGAGGGGCGCTCCCCATAGTTTTATGCTAAATGCAACGTGGAGTTCGCTTTGAAAGGGAACTGGTGCATTGCACAAAGTGGATGGAATAATGAAGAAGGAGGACTACCTTAGAATTATTCCGCATAATCTCAAACAGCCAGCCAGATGGTTGAAACTTGGACACAATTGGGAGGTTCCAACAGGACAATGACCCCAAACACACATCAAAGCTGGTTGTGGAATGAATAAAGCAGGTTAACATTAAGCTTATTGAATGGCCTTCCAAAAGTCCTGATCTCAACCCTATCGAAAATTTGTGGACTGTGCTTAAAAGTTGTCAAGGCCAGGAAACCAACAAATGTCAGTGAACATTACCAATTCTGCCAAATATATAACCAGAATTCTGCCAGAAGCCGGTTGATGGCTACCAAAACCGTCTGCTTGAGGTGAAACTTGCTAAGACATTCAACTAAATATTAAGTGTGCTTTATGCATATTTTTGACCTGTGTGTATAATCTTGACCTTTGTTGACTACAGAACAAACTAAATAAATTAAAACTTGTGAACCAAATTCTTGTTTTTGTTTTTTATAAAAGATGTTCAAAGAAATTATTGAAAGCTCAATATTGCCATGACATTCATGTTCATGATGAGTGTATTTAAACTTCCAATCGCAACTGTGTATGGTTGTTTTCCTCTCCTACAGGCATACAAGTGCATATCACCCCTGTATCCCCAAGTGCTATATCTTCTTATCTGATTGAACAGAAGTTTCTGTCCCTGTACTTGTTCTGACACAATAAGCTCTCTGTTCATAGTTAAGCACTTATCTAACTGTCATACCCCCACCCATCCATTCATCCATCCATCCATCTTCTATACCGCTCATCCTTTTCTTCAGGGTCACGGGGAACCTGGAGCCTATCCCAGGGAGTATCAGGCACAAGGCGGATACCCCCCACCCTTCCTTCCTATTTTCCTGTGTATATACTCTGCCTATTTCAGCATTAAACTAAGAAGCTTTCACTTCATTCTGTGTCTGTGTGACTTCTTCCTGAGCTCAGTACTGAGAGTGTAACAGCAGCATGGGTCCAAGAATTTAATTCTGAGTCTGGTAACAACAAAATCTTAACAGTTTCCTGGTGTCAGAAAGTGGGATATCTGGACGGAGGTAAGTGATCTTTTATTTTCTGTCTCCGTGTAGATATCCCTGTATTCTTGAAGTATGGGTTGAAAATATAACTTTGCGCCACTCATAACCTGACCATCAAATATGTGACAACGGTCAATAGCCCCACTGTCCTGCGCCACAGACTTCTGAGTACCTGACCGGAGGAGCCTGCACCAAAGGCCTAGCTGGAACATGACTGCTTAGCCTACATACATGACTCCTCCTCACTCCGTCCTGATTTATCACAGCACCCTCTAGAAGGAGGGGAGAAAGTATATGTTGATGGGTCATGTTCTAGACCCATCAACTCCACATTTTTCTGTTGCTATTTTGTAAGTTCATTACCAAGTATTGTTCACAGGCTCACTCCATCTCAGGCTGTAGAACCCGTTGCTCTCACTCATGCTTGCTATCTCTTTAAGGGTAAGACTGTTACCATATACACTGACTTGCACTATGCTTTTGGTATCGCACATTATTTTGGAAAGATATGGCGTGCTCGTGGTTTTCGTGCTGCTGATGGCAAAAATATATCATGCACCATGCTTGTTTCTGATCTTTTAGAAGCCATGCTCTTACCTGACAGGTATTCTTAAGGTTAAAGGTCATGACTCCTCTAACACAGATAAGGCTCATGGTAATTCACTCGTTGATGAAGTGGCGAAGCGTGCTACCAAAGAGTGCTCGTCCAGCCCCTTTGTCCAGCATAATGTCTATTTTTCACGTTTTCTCATTCTCTAATCCCTCCTGACATTGATGTTGCTTTTTAAGAAACACAGGTCTCTCCAGTTGCCCTTATGTTTTGGTCCTCGGAAGCTTGTTCCCCCTCACCCACAGGTGGTTTATTATGCTGCCCTGCTGACCTCCTTGCTCTCCCATCATCTGTACTTCCGTTTCTCATGTGTCATTTTCAGTGTTTCTCATGCACACGAAGATGGGTGATCTCGGCTATAACATCAAGGTTTTGTATTTGTGACACCCACAAAACTGTTAAATTAGTTCATGATGCATGTCTGACTTGTGCCAGAGTAAATGTACAAGGAAAAACTGCCAAACATGATGCATTTCCACCACCTAGTGGCCCCTTTCAGGCATTGCAAATTGACTTTACACACATGCCAACTGTCAGAGGTCTCAAATGCCTTTTAGTTATCATGGACAAATTCTCCAAATGGGTAGAAGCTTTCCCATGCTCCTAAGAAAATGCCAACACTGTTGTTAAAATTCTAACCAAAGAAATAATCCCAGGCTATGGTATCCTTAAGGTTATTGATGGTGATAATGGAACATCCTTTGTTTCTAAGTAACACAGAAACTTTGAAAATATCTGAACATTGATTGGCATTTCCATATCCCATATCATCCCCAAAGTACATGGATCATGGAAAGAAAAATCATACCATCAAGAACTGCATGTTGCATCTTATGACACCTAATCAGAAAACAACATTGTCTCATGTTGACATCATTATTGGCAGACCATTTCCCACTCCATGGACAAAGGGTAACCCAGGTGTTTGTTTTACAAGAGATCTGGACATGATTGTTGACCCTGTAATCTTACAGGACTTCTTCTGCAACCAAGTCTTGGTAGAATTTGAGGTATGCTTGGGATCATTGACCTGCTGGAAGGTCCAACAGTCTTTTGCAGTCACTTGAGGGTTTTTCACAATCTGCTCTCTGGTTGCAGGACTTCTTCTGCAACCAAGTCTTGGTAGAATTTGAGGTATGCTTGGGATCATTGACCTGTTGGAAGGTCCAATGATGCCAAAGCATCAGCTTCCTCACGGACAGCATGATGTTGTCTTCTAGGATTTCATGATACTTTAATGAATTCATCTTGCCTTCCACATGCTGCAGCTTTCCAGTGCAAGAGAATACAAAACAGCCCCAGATCATCACCGAGCCACCACCATGCTTGACTGTGAACAGAGTGTTCTTTCTTCATCCTTCTTCCTCCAAACATACCGTAGCTCCATCGTGCAGAAAAGTTCCAGTTTTGTTTCATTGCTCCACAGAACAGAATCCCAAAACTTCTGAGGCTTATTTATATGATTTTAAGTCGACATTTCTTGTGCTTTGGGTCAGAAATGCTGTACATCTTGGAGATCTGGCATGTAAACCTTCTATGTTTAGTATGCGCCTTACTGTGCTCACGGCAACCTCAGTGCCTGTTGCCACCAAATCTTGCTGCATTTCTTTTGCAGTCACTTGAGGGTTTTTCACAATCTGCTCTCTCAGAAATCTGGTTGCAGCCATTGATAACTTCCTTTTTCTGCCCTGCCCAGATTTTCTGGAAATATGGCAGTGTAATTTCTGCCCAAATCGTGGGGAAAAAAACGAAATGGTTTTTGGAAAATTACAGTGAATAGCTTTAATTATCAGCCAAGTCCAGCAGGACTCCACCAGCTACTGAGCCTTCCATTTTGTTAACAACCCTGCCAACAAGCTGGATATGGTTTTAAAAAAAATGGATAAATGGATAAAAATGTTATTTGCCATTGGCATCGGCACAATATAATTTATGATGTGTACTTCTGTAGACACAATGTGAAGTGTTATTGCATCTCAGGTTTGTCCCAAGTTCAAACTTGAGCTCTGTTTAATATTTGTGTGGACTCATGTTCTCATGGGTTTTCTCTTTGTTTTCCAGTTATCTCCCACTTTCCAATCATAAGCAGGTAGGAAGATTGGCTATACTAAATTGCCTGTAGATGCAAATAAGTGTGTGAATAGGTGTCTGCGAGGTGCCCTGTGAGGTACTGGCATCCCTCTGGGTGTGAATTCTCATTGTGCTCAGTATTCATGGGATAGGCTCCAGATCCCCCACTGATGCTGACCAGGACAAAGTGGTTTGTAGTTTTAGTTAATTATAATATTTAGTGCAATGAATTAATATATTTTTAATATTGCACTGAAATCTGTTATATTCATAACTGCCCTATCTGTAACCAATTTCATAGGAGGTTCTTTAGCTTGGTTAGATTCATGGTGTGATTGGAAGCTAGACACAAACGTAAAGTGGGAATTGCAGTTTTAAAAAGCACATTCAAGAGATGTCACAGCAAATGTTAATGAACCTGGATTGGCAGTAATGCTGGTTATATCATTCATGCAAGTATCTTGCTTGGAAGTGTCTGTCATAGCTCAGTTTCATAGGTCGTATGTTTTGTTTATTTTTCATATTTTATTGTTCTTTCTTTTCCTTGAACCAGTCTCCGTGCTTGCCAGCAAGGTGATGATGGAGGGCTGCCCACTTGGCCAGTTCCCCTGTGGGAATACAAGTGTGTGCCTACCACAGGTGCTCCAATGCAACGGTCACAGGGACTGCACGAATGGAGAAGATGAGGATCATTGTGGTAAATATGCACATGTTAGGGGCATAAAGATTCATAGAGAGTATCAGGTCACTTGTCCTGTAACAAAACATGGTAAACAATTGAGACAGCTGATATTGATATCACTGTGTTGATTAGTCTACTATTATTTAAGAATGTTAGCAAATTTTCACTTGACGTGTTTCTCTCATAGGTTTATCTCAGTGCATGTCACTGCTGCTCCTTGACTTTTTTTTTTTTAATCAGTGTTTTCCAGCCCTTAGGTCATAATAGTATTGCATAGTTTCCCAGCATTATATCAACACTTTTTGAAACGTAATAGTTTAGTAAGTGTATTGATTATGGTCACTTTTAGGAACACAATGCTAGTGCTGACTCAGACACCCTTTGCTCTCAAAACAGCCTTAATTCATGGCACGGATTCCGCAAGGTGATAGAAACATTGCTTTGGTGTTCTCGTCCATTTTTACATTGCATCACATAATTGCTACAGATTTGTCAGCTGCACATGCATGCTGCAAATCTTCTAGTCTACCACATCCCAAAGGTGCTCTATTGGCTTCTGATCAGATCTTAATGTATACAGAACTTATTATCATGTTCATGAAATCAGTGTGAGATGACTATTTGCTTTGTGACATGACACACTATGCTGTAAGTAGCCATTATAAGATGGGTGAATTGTGGTCATAAAGGGAAGCATGTGGTCACCAGCACAGATAGGTTGTGGCATTCCAGCGATGCTTAATTGGTATTAAGGGGACCAATGTGTGCCAAAGAAACATTCCCCACACTGATACAACATAAACATCCAGAAATGTGACATAAGGCCGTTTGGATGATCAGATTCATGCTGGTGATGCCAAATTCTGACCCTACCATCAAAACAGAAATCAAGATCATTCAGAGCGCGCAACATTTTTTCCGATCTTCAACTGTCGAGTTTAGCCTGTAGCCTCAGATTCCTATTCTCAGCTGACAGGAATGGAACCTGATGTGATCTTCTGCAGTTGCCTCAAAGTTCAATGTTTTGTGCTTTCTGAGATGCTTTTGTCCTCATCATTGTTGTAAAGAATGGTTATATGAGTTACCGAAGACTTCCTGTTATCTCAAACTGGTCTGTTAATTATCCTTTGACCTGTCTCAACAATACATTTCTGCCTGCAGAGTTGCTGCTCACTGTATGTTTTTTCAGGTTAGAAATGTTTTATCATAAGATAAAGCAGATTGATCTGAATAACTTTCTTTTTGTGTAAAAATGCCAGACACTGTTGTGTATGAAAATCTAAAATACTAAAATACTCAAACCAGTGCATCTGACACCAACAACCATGCCAGTGAGAAGTTACTAAGATTAAATATGTTCTAATGTTTGATGCAAACATTTACCTGTTTCTGCATGATTGTATGCATTGTGCTGCTGATTGGATAATTGCATCAATGAGCGGAGGTGTTCCTAATCAAGTGGCTGATGAGTATAGTGAGTTAAATAATCAAATGATAGTTTCTTGAGTTGTTATCACCAACCATGTTCCTGGAGTTCTATCTTCCTATATAATTCAGTTGTCTCAAATTCAACACACAGATAAACAAGCTTTACTTTGTCAGCTTTGGAACTGAACTCTGCCTGAATCCCATCTAACAGGTTGTGGACTGTGGTATTGGCTGCCACCACAGCAACTCCTACTAACAAGAAAAGAAATCCAGAAGACATAAATGACTAATTTATTTATTCAACGTGACCAATTTACCTGCATTATTCATTTTACTACATGAATGTGTACCAAAGTGCCTGTTTGCTCAGTTGAAATGTCTGTCCTCAGGTGATAACAGTGGATGGGCTGACATCTTTGACCGTACCATTACAAAGAAAGCTGAACCACAGGACCTCACTGATGCCTGCTGTATGTTTATGTCTCTCTCACGGTTTCTTTCCCTTAAAAAAAGGTGATGTGCTTAGATAACACTTTCTCTGATGAGAATAGTTTAAAGTCACATGCTATATGTCTTAACTGAAATTGGAATTTTCCAGAAAAGCATAGCCCACGTGCCTTTTCAGATATATGATGGTGGTGTAGGACTAACTTTATGACTTAAAGCATGTTTTGTATATGCTGACAGCCATCACCATGTAAATGGTCATGCATCGAAACACTTTTTGGTCCCAGTGGAACTAAAGCAGCAGCAGATCTGAATTTAATATTCATTGCTGTCAATACAGTTCAGCAAATGAGCCTGAACTTATAAGCATGTACGAGTCTGATGATTTCTTTTAGCTCTTCAGCAGTATCCAGAGAGCTGCGACTGCACCAAGACAGAAGTGGAATGTGTGGGGGTGAACTTGTATGACGTGCCTCTTCTCTCCTCTAACGTGACTTGGCTGTAAGTACTCTTCTCAGAGATATTACCATGTGATTCTTCTTTTGTGTGGCAGGAATGCAGTTGTGTGGTTTGTTTGTTTGTTTTTCCTGCTTGTTTAGCTACACAGCTTGGAGTGGGACGAGAACATTTTTGTTACATCGAGATGTATGGTGTTTTGCAGGTGCTCTAATCCAGAGGCAGTGTGTTTATCTGTTTGAGAATTATATTCTTATACAGTTATTTTATTTGTATAGCACTTTTAACAATAGACAATGTCACAAAGCATTTCTGTAGAACTCTGAAGGAAAGCTTCTTCTCAAATATATACTATAGTCAAATACTATTTAGTATATTAAAAAGATGTTAATTGTGAGCATCATAGCATTACAGTGACTGTTTTTAGGTAGAAATTTACAATATTATCCACTGAAGCAAGGATCAGACTTGGGGATAAATAGTTTTTGGGAAGTGCAAATCATTATGCTGAATACTGAATGAGATATTTTAGTGTTTTAAAAATTAATTGACTCAATCTTTTCTGGGAGATAAATAATAGTAACACTAATGTTTTTTCCATCCTGATGCTGAATCACTGCTCAGGTCTCTGAAGAGCAATGATCTGAGAGAGCTTCCTGATGATGTCTTCTCTAAATATACTGACCTACAGCGACTGTAAGTGTCCAAGCATTCATCTCAGTATTAAATCAAAGTACTTATAACCAAAACATAGTTTTGTTATACTGTAGTCACACTGTAGTCAAAGATGAACTATGATGTGATGTCTATGGAGAAGGTTTAATTACATTTACAGCATTTGGGAGACACCCTTGTCTCTTGTCACCCTTGACTGAACTATTGGGAAGTGCTTTATAGGCTTCATTGAAAACATACACTTTCTGTCCTCTTTATTAGGAACACCATGTACAACTGCACATTCATGAAGTTATCTAATTGGCCAATCGGGGGGGGGGGGGGGGGGGATCATGCAGATACAGGTCAAGAGCTTCAATTAATGTTCAATTCAACAATCAGAATGGGGAAAAATGTCATCTCTGTGACTTCAACCATAGCATGGTTGTTGGTGTCAGATGGGCTCATTTGAGTATTTCAGAAACTTCTGATCTCCTGGGATTTTCATGCACAGAATTGTAAATTGTTGAGCGATCAGAGAAGAATTACCAGACTGGTCTGAGCTGACAGGAAGTCTATAGTGACCCAAATAAGCACTCGTTACAGCTATGGTGAGCAGAAAAGCATCTAAGTGTGGCGTTCCCAAGTGGAAGGAAATGTTTATCCTGCCGATTACGCCAAAATGTGGCATTACCAAGTGGACGGATATGTTTATCCAAATTTAGTAAATCCAACTACACCACCCTGGGTGAGAACCAGGGGAAATAATCCCAAATAAAAGGCACACATAAGTTCTATCAGTCGGGGCAAAGAACATGAGAACGTACATAAAAATTTTATTATGACACTTAAGCATCATTAAAACTTAACATGTAAATATTAATAAATAAATACATATTTTAAAAAAATAATAAATCACTCTCCCATGAAGCACAATAAGGATTTTAAAACTAAGCACTTCTCCAGACCCAGGCTTGGCTAGAACAAGGCAGGCCAGCTACAGCTCGGCAGGTCATCCAAACCCACCTCAGGTCACACCAAAAATCACCAAACACTACCTACACCAGAAGGAAGTTATTGTGTTGGCACACTGAGCACGCTGTGAAGCACACACCACCGAATAAATTCAGCTGGCCTCCCCTGTCCCACCAAGACTCACTGGCTCCTTAAGAGAAAGAAAAGACTGGTTAACCCAAAATTACACAAACACTAAACAATGAGAAACAAATATTACAGACACCAAGGTGTGGTGGCTATAACACCCAGGCCCATTGACAGCACATGAATTGGAGGCAGTTAACAGCACCTAAGCAGAACCAGAATTATGGTAAACAATACAAAATGGAAAATATAGCCACTGTAGCATGGAGACAATAAGGCATAGCATATACCCCACCAATAGTAAGGTGGTTACTATATATAAAAGCTGAAAGAACAGGTTTGAGGCTGGAAAACACCAATTTACTAATTAGCCTCTCACACTACCTGTGGTTGCGAAACAAACCAAAAATACATCCAAAACTAAAGTACAAAAACAACAATAGAAGCAAACATATATTAGCACAATGAACAATACTAGACAAAGCAAGACAATAATTAAAACAAAGTAAATGACAGTAGAGCAAAACAATAAGTAGAACAATGAATAAAACCATAAAGCAAAACAGATCAAGAAAACGACCAGCAAAGCGAATCAGGTGAAGCAAAACAGCAGCGGCATCACATGTAGCGTCTTCGGCTAGGGATTTGTCTTGGAGAACACTTAGATGCTCAACTCCCCACTCTCACCATTGGGTTGAACAAACACCAGACGCGAAGTTGTATGATTACTCTCGGGTACCGCGGCTCGATATACATATCATTCAGTCACCGGATAATGTTGTGATCACTGAACGCAATCTCCGCCGCCAATTCGCCACAACGCACGCACCACCAGTGCCACTCTAAGACCATAAATAAACAAATTAGCCTTGAGATATTCACCTCATTACACCGTGAGCAAAGCCTCAATGTACCTGAATGGAAATGGGAACCGGAAATTCCAGGGAGTGAGGAACTGCGAATCACCAAGACACATATGCGCCTACCAAAATAAGGGTCCTTAAATAATCGGGTAGCTCTCACCTTATTGGTCTGTCCAAGCCATACCCCGAGCAGAGTGTAAGGATCTGGCTATATCCTCACGGGTTTCTCAGGAAAGTTGATGTAACTCAGCCAGACACGAAGTAAAAGTGCTGTTCTTTGTTTATTACACTGCAGGATACCATAGACTTATGCATGGTTATAGGTCGGTCATTAGAAGAGGATAAACATCCCAAAGATGGTACGTTAACATGAGGCCCCGAGTTAGCACACGATGTGGAGGTCACAGAGAGGAAGAACAGGGCGGTGAACAGAGATCTCCTTTAGTGTTCCACAAAAGAAAGACATACAGGTGTGCACAACATCAGTGTTAGTAGATGACAGGATTTTTAAAATTATAAAGAAATGTTACTCTTGAAAATAGAGCACAAAGAAATATAGTGGATAAATAGTTTTCCTTTGCAATTAGCATGTATTTCTGAAGTAAGGCAAGTTCTTTGCTTTTGCAGTATTCAGTTAGTTATGTCCCTTTTTTATGTTTCTATACATCTAATTCTGAAGCGAACTTTGTGCTACAGTAGTCAACCATCCAGACATGGCAGAAAGAAGCCTGGTGTGGTGTAGGTATGACTGGAATAGACATCTATGCAGGCTGACAGGTTACAGCCAACATCTGTAAGTCCTTGATGTGTTCAACTGCGCTCCCAAAAGACCTGCAATAAAAATAATACAATTCAAAAACAGTCATACCCTTTACAAAGTATCTCATCTTGTCACAGCAGTATTCCCATCAGTGTAACTCTTATGATACCTATAAACTCCTACAAAGTTTCTGAATATTAGTTTAACATGACATTTTATGAGAAGTCCACTGACATTGTCATGGTTTAATTTACTTGTACTTTTCATAAAATAAAAGCAGTATATTAAAGAAAAAATAAGTAAATATATTTGGTCTGTAACATGTGACAAATGTAATTTTTGTTCCAACGGTAGACTAATTCATATGCATCTAATATGCATATAAGTACCAGGAGAAATATTAATAATATAAATATGGCCGTAAATATTTCTAACAAATCGCATGGCCAAATTTTCTGCTATAAAGAGTCCAAATGTTACATTATGGGGAAAAGATGGTTTGTATTCAAGAAAGATAAGAAATATACTTTTGGCACTATTTTAATTTATTTATTTATTTTTTTATCCATATCAATTTAATAAATAAAATAATGAAATAAATTATATGAAACATTTCTGCTAAAAAAAAAAAATAGAACTGAAACATTATGGAAAAAATGTTTGCACTCAAAATTGAAAACTGCAAAGCACTCATCAATAACTAAATGGAAAATCAGTATGCATCTTGAAAGAAGGCCTTCTACCATTCACGTTTTGGTTTACAGTCAGAACTGAAAATGGCAAAGCCCTACAGCATCAACAACCACCTAAGCAGTGCACTGGTTTCTGCAACTTTGTTTATAACTGTCTCATTGTCTGTAGACATGAATATTTCTTTTTCAGCTCCTCCTGGCATCTTTTTTCCATCCACTTTATCCTTTCCGCGATTAGCTTAATCTCGCTAACTCACGCCACAGCATTAAATAATGGTTTCGGTTTATTTATCTCCATGGCAACGACCTGGGAACACGAACTTGTGTTTGAGAGAGAAAGAGGGAGAGAGAGAATGCATGCTCTGACAATTAGTGATTGGAAATTTGGATCATTTTACTGCCTGGGATCTTTGAATCTCATTCAGCAAAATGAACAAATCTTTTTTTTGAGCCATTTCATTCATTTCAGCAGAATATAATTAAAATGTTAAATTCACCAACACATCTAGTACTTATGCAAATGTTGATCACATTTGGAATAAAAATAAACTGTAGGCTAATGCAACCAAGGCCAAATTATGAGAAACAGAAATGATTAATTAGTAGCTTAGCAGTAGGTCTTCAGGCTATGCAGTCTGTTAGTTCACCACGCCTCCCAATCAGAGTCATTCTTTTGTCACGTTGCATTTGTCACAACTGTTCCCTAAAAACAGAAATGATTAGTTCTGAAATGACTCGAACCTGAAGACTCGAGAGGTGAACTAATCACTTCTGTTTCCTGTACAGAACCTATAGAGATGTTACAGCGCATGTGTGGTCAAAAATGAACGAATCACTTTGAGACAACTCATCATATTAAAGATTCGCTTGAAATGAATGAATCGTTCATGAATGACACATCACTACTGACAACAGAAAACGAAGATTTAAATTCAACTCTAGTGTACTTGGCTCAGTTATCAGTCACACAGTAACTTAAAACACATGTTTTCATGTGTATGTTGAGAAAAACCAAGAGAAAACAGGCGAGTCTGCCAGACCAAAAAAAAGATGGATGGATGGATGGATGGATAGATAGATAGATAGATAGATAGATAGATTTTATATTTGGCCTGCCTACTTCCATGTACTACCACCCAAAATAAATGGGACTGAAGTTGGCCTATTGCCTCAATGTCCTCAAATTTTATTTTGTACTTTGGAAGTGGAAAGTGAAATTTTGTGCACTTCAGGCACTGATGTGCCTCAGTGTCGAACGCATGCTTCACTGACAGGTGAACCTGAAATACAGTACAATAGTGTTTGCAACTGGTTTTACTGGTGTGAGTAATAATTGAATGAAGACCATACTAATGTGTTTTGGTAAATAAACCAAATGTTTGAAGTTGATAACATAGGAGTATGTTTTAAAAGAATGAGAATTACAAGCGCAATCATTTTAGAATTTTGTACTAGGAAAATGAATTTTGTACATTTTGAAAATGTACCTCATACTAGTAAAAATTGTACCAAAGTTGTTAATATAATTTTGAAAAAATCAGAAATCGATAGTTATGACCCGGTCTAGGACGGGCCGCAACATACAATAAAATAAAAAATAGAAAAGGCTTGGTGAGACCAAGATTGTGTTTGCTTTGTTTTATTCTCCAGATGGAGCACCATTTTTATATTTATATTTTACATTTTATATTTATTTTTGCAGTTGTGAGTTAGATGTGATAAACAGTTAATAGTTGAGGATAATTTACTACCCCAAATCCACACCCTCATCCTCATTTCATTACATGTAATACAGAGTTGTTGGGATTTGTTTGTTTGTTTTATTTATTTATTTATTTATTTATTTATTTATTTTATATCTGTCTATTACACAGAACTTTGTCCCAGAAATGTTTTCACTTTTTAAAGTAAACTGTTACCTGGTCTTTCTGTGCTTGAGGATGATCACTTGTTAAACCTTGTCTAGTGTGATCAACATTTTTAAAAATATGCTGTTCTATTCTTCTTTGACTTTGTTTCTGACTTTATCTGATTTATTTATTTATTTATATATATATTTTTAATGACCTTTCGTTACTAAGACTTGGGTTTCATTTTGAGATTTCATACAACAGCAACAGACCCAGATTTACTCTAGACCTTTCGTTACCACCATTATATAAAAACCACAGTTACTAAACTCAATATGGACGTACATACCCTCAAATTACTCTTATTAATTCATTCATCTTCAGTAACCACTTTATCATGGTCAGGTTCTCAGTGAATCTGGAGTCTATTCCCGGCAGCCTCCCCAAATCTTCTTCTATTTGGACTCACAGGCATATGATTATCTGGCTTCAGTTATCAATATTTTTGTAAAGGAGGAAAAATAACAAATAGTAAAAATCTAGAATCTCCAAAATAATTACAAATGTACTAATTTGGATTTTTAATTTAAGTTGTGAGCTTTATATAGCCAAAACACCCAGTGTAATTGGCTTTAGATTATAAATAAATAAAGATTTCAGCCTCTACAGAGTTACTACTTTCCAATACATCTTCTCCTGAATCCACTAATATTGGCACCCTTGGTAAATATGACCAAGGAAGGCTGTGAAAAATTCTTTATTGTTTAACATTTTTTTTGTTAAAACAAATCACAAAAATACTCTACTCTCATGCATCTCAAACAATTGTAAACACACAGGTTTATCAAAAAACAATATTTGTTAAATATAGGCGTGCCACAATTATTGGCACCTTTTAGTCAATACTTTGCACTACCTACCTTTGCCAAGATAACAGCTGAGTCTTCTCCTATAATGCCTAATGAGGTTGGAGAATACATGGCAAGGGATCTGAGACCATTCCCCCATACAGAATCTCTCCAGATCGTTCAAATTTTGAGGTACACACTGGTGGACTCTCCTCTTCAGTTCCCCCCACAGGTTTTCTATCTATTTCAAGTCAGGGGACTGGGATGGCCATGGCCACACCTTGATTTTGTGGTCAGTAAAATATTTGTGTTGATTTTGTTGTATGATTTGGATCATTGTCTTGCTGGAAGAATAACCACGGGATATTTTAAGCTTTCTGGCAGAGGCAGTCAAGTTTTCATTTTATATTTGTTGATATTTGATAGTCCATGATGCCATGTGTCATAACAAAATGTCCAGGTCCTCTGACAGAAAAACAGCCCCAAAACATTAAAGAGCCACCAGCATATTTAACTGTAGGCATGAGGTACAGTGCATCCGGAAAGTATTCACAGCGCTTCACTTTTTCCACATTTTGTTATGTTACAGCCTTATTCCAAAATGGATTAAATTAATTATTTTCCTCAAAATTCTACAAACAATAAACCATAATGACAACATGAAAGTTTGTTTGAAATCTTCGCAAATTTATTAAAAATAAAAAAACAAAAAAAGCACATGTACATAAGTATTCACAGCTTTTGCCATGAGACTCAAAATTGAGCTCAGGTGCATCCTCTTTCCACTGATCATCCTTGATGTTTCCACAGCTTGATTGGAGTCCACCAGAAGACCAACCATCTCTGCAGCACTCCACCAATCAGGCCTGTATGGCAGAGTGGCCAGACGGAAGCCACAGGACGCCTGGAGTTTGCCAAAAGGCACCTGAAGGACTCTCAGACTATGAGAAACAAAATTCTCTGGTCTGATGAAACAAATATTGAACTCTTTTGCCTGAATGGCAAGCCTCATGTCTGGAGGAGACCAGGCACCAGTCATCACCTGGCCAATACCATCCCTACAGTGAAGCATGGTGGTGGCAGCATCATGCTGTGGGGATGTTTTTCAGTGGCAGGAACTGGGAGACTAGTCAGGATCGAGGGAAAGATGAATGCAGTAATGTCCTGAGACATCCTTGATGAAAACCTTCTCCAGAGCACTCTGGACCTCGAAGGTTCATCTTCCAACAGGACAATGACCCTAAGCACACAGCCAAGATAACAAACGAGTGGCTACATGACAACTCTGTGAATGTCCTTGAGTGGCCAAGCCAGAGCCCAGACTTCAACCCGATTGAACATCTCTGGAGAGATCTGAAAATGGCTTTGCACCGACGCTCTCCATCCAACCTGATGGAGCTTGAGAGTTCCTGCAAAGAAGAATGGGAGAAACTATCCAAAAGTAGGTGTGCCAAGCTTGTAGCATCATACTCAAAAAGACTTGAGGCTGTAATTGGTGCCAAAGGTGCTTCAACAATGTATTGTGCGAAGGCTGTGAATACTTATGTACATGTGGGGTTTTAAATTTTTTTTTTTTTTTTTTAATAAATTTGAAAAGATTTCAAGCAAACTTCTTTCACGTTGTCATTATGGTATTGTTTGTAGAATTTTGAGGAAAATAATGAATTTAATCCATTTTGGAATAAGGCTGTAACATATCAAAATGTGGAAAAAGTGAAGCACTGTGAATACTTTCCGGATGCACTGTACTCTTCCATATGGCTACCTCTCTGTGTGCACCAAAACCACCTCTGGTATTTATTGCCAAAAAGCTCATTTTGGTTTCATAGAACCAAAGAACCCGATCCCATTTGAAGTTCCAAACTAAAGATACTTGAGTTTGTTTTTGGATGAGAGTAGAGGTTTTTTTTTTTTTTTTTTTTTTTTCTTGAAACCTTTCCAAACAACTTATGGTGATGTAGGTGACTTCGGACTGTAGTTTTTGAGACTTTCTGGCCCCAAGACGCAACTAACTTCTGCAGTTCTCTAGCTGTGATCCTTGGAGATTTTTTGGCCACTCAAACCATCCTCTTCACAGTGCACTGAGACAATATAGACAGACATCTTCTTCTAGGTTGATTCATAATTGATTAATTTACATTCTCAATTATTGCCCTGATGGTGGAAATGGACATTTTCAATGCTTGTGCTATTTTCTTATAGCCATTTCCCATTTTGTGAAGCTCACCAACCTTTTGCTGCACATCACAGCTATATTCCTTGGTCTTACCCATTGTTATGGATGACCTAAGGGAATTTGGCCTACAGTGAGGGGGAGGGGGGGGGGAGTATTTGATCCCCTGCTGATTTTGTACGTTTGCCCACTGACAAAGAAATGATCAGTCTATAATTTTAATGGTAGATTTATTTGAACAGTGAGAGACAGAATAACAATAAGAAAATCCAGAAAAATGCATGTCAAAAATGTTATAAATTGATTTGCATTTTAATGAGGGAAATAAGTATTTGACCCCCTCTCAATCAGAAAGATTTCTGGCTCCCAGGTGTCTTTTATACAGGTAACGAGCTGAGATTAGGAGCACACTCTTAAAGGGAGTGCTCCTAATCTCAGCTTGTTACCTGTATAAAAGACACCTGTCCACAGAAGCAAGCAATCAATCAGATTCCAAACTCTCCACCATGGCCAAGACCAAAGAGCTGTCCAAGGATGTCAGGGACAAGATTGTAGACCTACACAAGTCTGGAATGGGCTACAAGACCATTGCCAAGCAGCTTGGTGAGAAGGTGACAACAGTTGGTGCGATTATTCGCAAATGGAAGAAACCCAAAAGAACTGTCAGTCTCCCTCGGCCTGGGGCTCCATGCAAGATCTTACCTCGTGGCGTTGCAGTGATCATAAGAACAGTGAGGAATCAGACCAGAACTACACGGGAGGATCTTAACAATGATCTCAAGGCAGCTGGGACCATGGTCACCAAGAAAACAATTGGTAACACACTACGCCGTGAAGGACTGAAATCCTGCAGTGCCCGCAAGGTCCCCCTGCTCAAGAAAGTACATATACATGCCCGTCTGAAGTTTGCCAATGAACATCTGAATGATTCAGAGGACAACTGGGTGAAAGTGTTGTGGTCAGATGAGACCAAAATGGAGCTCTGTGGCATCAACTCAACTCTCCGTGTTTGGAGGAGTAGGAATGCTGTCTATGACCCCAAGAACACCAATCCCAACGTCAAACATGGAGGTGGAAACATTATGCTTTGGGGGTGTTTTTCTGCTAAGGGGACAGGACAACTTCACCGCAGCAAGGGGACGATGGACGGGGCCATGTACCGTCAAATCTTGGGTGACAACCTCCTTCCCTCAGCCAGGGCATTGAAAATGGGTTGTGGATGGGTATTCCAGCATGACAATGACCCAAAACACACGGCCAAGGCAACAAAGGAGTGGCTCAAGAAGAAGCACATTAAGGTCCTGGAGTGGCCTAGCCAGTCTCCAGACCTTAATCCCATAGAAAATCTGTGGAGGGAGCTGAAGGTTCGAGTTGCCAAACGTCAGCCTCGAAACCTTAATGACTTGGAGAAGATCTGCAAAGAGGAGTGGGACAAAATCCCCCCTGAAATGTGTGCAAACCCGGTGGCCAACTACAAGAAACGTCTGACCTCTGTGATTGCCAACAAGGGTTTTGCCACCAAGTACTAAGTCAAGTTTTGCAGAGGGGTCAAATACTTATTTCCCTCATCAAAATGCAAATCAATTTATAACATTTTTGACATGCGTTTTTTCTGGATTTTTTTTGTTGTTATTCTGTGTCTCACTGTTCAAATAAATCTACCATTAAAATGATAGAATATTAATTTCTTTGTCAGTGGGCAAACATACAAAATCAGCAGGGGATCAAATACTTTTTTCCCCTCAATGTGTGTGTTACCTCATATTTATATCTTTATGAGGTATTTATATTCATATAGGCAGCTGTGGCTCAGGTGGTAGAGCGGGTTGTCCACTTATCGTAGGGTTGGCAGTTCGATTCCTGGCCCACATGACTCCACATACCGAAGTGTCCTTGGGCAAGACAATGAACCCCAAGTTAGGGCCTTGCATGGCAGCTCTGCTACCATTGGGGTGTGTGTGAATGGGTGAATGAGACATGGTGTAAAGTGCTTTGGATAAAAGCACTATATAAGCGCAGACCATTTATATCCCTGTGAAACAGGAAGTCATGGTTGAACAATTTCCTGTTTATATTCATCCAGGTGTGCAAAAAAAAATTAAAATATCAGTGGGAATATACTTCAAATATATCATATGAATTCATAGGGGTACCAGTAATTATGGTGCGCACACGTATTTATTTATTTATTTTCTAAATGTTGTGTTTGCAATTGTTTGTTATCCATGAGAATTTTTGTGAATTTTTTTTTAAACAAAATATCAAAAGGTTAAACATAGTCAATTTTTCACTGCCTTCTTTGGTCATATTTTCCAAGGGTGCCAATATTAGTGGTGGGCACTGTAGCTAGAGCACATCATCTATGTAGAGTGCCGTCGCTTGAGAATCGCAAGAGAATCCAAGAGCTATCTGGTTTAAAAGTAAAGACTTTGTGGCAATCAAGTTGAGCAGAGGAAAAAAATTGAGGTCTCTTTCTCTGACTACAACCCAAAAGTCATGCAGAGTCAGCAGCTCACTGTGGCTAAACTAATGCAGATGCAGCAATAGCAGTAATAGATGCTAGCATACAGTACATACAGGTTACTTAGCAGGGCAGGCGAAATTATTAAGCAAACATTAAGCAGACTTTGAAAATCTCCACAAATGTATGCACAGCATTTTTCTGGGTATAAGCAACAGTGTCAGTGATGATTATCAATTAGAAAATATGTGGTATATCTGTACTTAACCAAGCTATGCTTAAAGTGAAGGAAGACTTTTATTTATTTATTTTTGTCGAGCTCCAAACTACCAACTTTTTAGCTGCTGCACTCCTCTTTTCCGATCCTCTCTTTGTATCACTCCTACTGGTCCCTCTCACTTGCACATATTGTTCTACCCACAGTTTTTCATTGGACTGAATTTTGGGCCTCTCTCTCTCTCTCTCTCTCTCTCACACACACACACACACACACACACACACACACACACACACACACACACACACACACACACGTTCCCTTTTAAAGGGAATTACATGCTGCATTTAGCATAAAACTATGGGAGCGCCCTTGCGTGCGACCGGCATCTGAAGCTTGTGAAAATCAGGCTTATTTATAGGCCCGGCCGTGATCAGGTGACGTGGCAATTAATCGCACCGCGTGCTCTATCTATCTATCTATCTATATATATATATATATATATATATATATATATATATATATATATATATATATATATATATAATATGCACCTGTGAACCGCACCGTCAGCCTTGTTATCTTCAGCGAGACTGCATGTCGGTTGTTTGTGTAAAGAAATAAAAAGACGCTTCATTTCCTCTCTATCTTTTCTCAAAATCTCTGGACTCTTCTATCCCTTTAAAAATGAGTGAGGGAATTCAGGAAGTGTGTCACGCCTTGCTCCCGTCTCATCACGGGGAGTAGTGCACACTTTCTGTGTGAAGTGTCTAGCGAGCAGCATGCGACGGCAGTCCTTGAGAGGTCTGACTGCGCATTATAACGCCTACATTACGCAGCTCCGCTCGTGACTCTCTCTTCTTGGAAGCCGAAACAAGTTGGGTTTCAGAGCCTCGTGGATCTGGGCCGGCCGCTAGCCATCTCAGGTCAGGGGGATCTCTTGTGGATCCAGAAGAGGGGCTAGAGACAAGCGCTGCTCTATCTCTTGCTCTGTTTTCTGGGTCTGGCTCTCCGCTGGATTTTAGAGCTCGTGTCGCGACTCCTCCTTCCACTATGGAAAGCCAAAGCCAAAAAAAAAGCACGCACAAAAATAATAGCAATAATTCCTCTCTGACTACGAGGAGCCAGAAGGGTGTGCTAAAAACTGAGAGCAGCATATAAAGAGCTGCTTGAAGTGATTTACTAAGGCTAGATGAGCTTTCCTCTCCCCAGTGAAAGAAATCCCTCACACTGCAGAAAACTCCCTTTTCTTCCAGAAGTGCATGACAAAATATCAGGCTTCTGGGGGGAAAACCATGCATAAGCCCTATTTATAACCCCACGATGTTGGATTATTCAGCCATTGTGGGGAATGAACAGCATGGCTGTTTAGCTATGCTGAAGGTGGAGGAGGCATTTGCGAGCTACCTCTCTCCATCGATGGCAGGTAATTTAGGGAGGCCGGCTTTGCCATCCAAGCCACTGTGTAAGGCCACCGTGGCATTGGTGGGCAAGGCCTATGCAGTAGTAGTCTTGCTTGTGGGTCACTACAGACAATGACAGTGTTGCAGGCCTATCAAGCAGACCTGCTGAGTGAGCTCGACATATGGCGGCATTCAGCCAGTTCCTTTCCTGTTGTGTAAAGTTCAACCAGGCATCCACGTGTGGAGCCCGTGCCAGCGCTAATGTGTGGGAGACATAGAAGGCGAGTATGGCAGCCCGCCAACCCCCACAGACAGCCAGGAGAACCGGGCGGCCACAGTCGCGGCCTGCTACTAGGCCTGATCTGAGAATGGTCATAAAGGCCAAGCAGACAAAGAGGAGCGGTCCTGAGGGGCCGTGGATGGACGTGTCAGGGGACATGAGGTTGTTAGGGCAGTTAGCCCCAAGTGCTACTGTAGTTTTCAACGTTCTCTAGTCAGCGAGCTGTCACAGGGCAACGAAAATATGATGCTTTCCCTCCAATAGAATGTGGAATAGTTACTGTCACTAAAAGACTGTCTGGTAGTGTGGAATCTCCTGCCAAATGTGTCTTCATGGGTTCTGTCTACCGTAGAAAAGGGTTACCGGGTCCAGTTTAGAGCCCGACCCCCCGGTTCAGAGGTGTGCTCACCACAGTAGTCAGCACAGACCAGAGCGCGACGTTAGCGTCGTGCTAAGTAAGATCCCTCTTGGAAAAAGGGGCCATAGAACATGTACCCCGTTCCCTGAGGGAGAGAGTTTTTTACAGCCATTATTTTCTGGTCCGCAAAAAATAGAGGAGAATGCAGCCAATTTTACATCTGTGTCATATGAACTGTACTCTTCGGACATACAGGTTCAAGATGTTGATGCCCAAACTTAATGTTCCACAGATTCAGTTTGAGGACTGGTTTGTGACGATAGATCTAAAAGGTGCATATTTCCACATAGCCAAGATCGGGTTCTTCCCTTCGGGCTAGCTTTATCGCGCCTTCACAAAGTGCACGGATGTCATTCTGGCTCCATTGTGACTCCTGGTTAATTGTGACGACTGGTTAATTCTAGCACGATCCAGGGAACTGTAGACTGACGGTCTACGTCTGCTGCCAGTAGCACCTTAGTGGCCAGCTCGAATATGGTTCTCAGAGATAATATCCCTGCTAGATGGCATTCCTTGGGAGATTCCCATCCGCAGGGATCTACTGTCTCAAGCCAGAGGGCTGATTTATCACCCTAGGCCGGAACTATGGAAACTGTGGGTCTGGCTCCTGAGGGCACCAGCTCATAGATTCTGGTCTCACAACTGAGGTTGTTGAACGCTAGAGCCCCATCCACGAGGAAATTGTATGCGGTCAAGTAGTGGCTTTTTGTCTTGTGGTGTGAGGAACGTCAGCTAGACCCAGTGAACTGCACAATAGCTACAGTCCTGGAGTTCTTACAAGAATGTTTCTCAGCGTGGTTGTCTCCTTCTACAATCAGGGCAACTTCCTCTAACTTCAAGGTTTATGCGTGGTGTCTGACGGCTGAGGCCCATCTGCAGGCCGTGCATACCTTCCTGGGACTTTTCTGTGGTCCTGGAAGGTCTGTCAGGGGCCTCTTTTGAGCCCTTAGAGTCAGCCTCTGAGAAGCTTCTGACTCTAAAGGCCCATCTGCAGGCCGCGCATACCACGTAGACCACCCTGCAGTAGCACACACATTCATTCTATATTACAGCCTGGATATTCATTCCACCCCGGGCTCAAGTGTCTTGCAGTGACCCTCGCGCTTGGGTCTTTTTGAACAGGCCATATCCTCGGTATGACGGAGTGCGTATTCTCGTTCCCATAGTCTTAAAACACAACGTAGAGTTCCCTTTGAACTACCCTGTTCACTGAGAAGGGAACGAGACGTTGCATTTGTCATACCAGGGTAGGCCTGCGAATTGCGTCTTTGCTTCAGATAACAGAGGCTGATGGCACAGTTCACAGGTGCATATGTATATCACGCATATATATCAAGCGGCGCGCTTAATTTCCACGTCACCTGGTCACGGCAGGCCTATAAATAGGCATGATTTTACACAAGCTTCAGATGCCGGTCGCGTGCAAGGTTGCTCCCATGGTGTTATGCTAAACGCAACGTCTCATTCCCTTCTCAGGGAACAGAGTTACATGTGTAACCCATACGTTTCCACTGGGATTTTGTGGTGCTTTTTTCACTGTCTGAGAGTTATTCAGTTTACCAGACAAATGAGTATATATATTTGGTCATATGTTAATTACTGCTACTAAGAGACACTGAAATTCTGGGTTATACAAGAATGATGCCATCAAGTAAAATTAATGTTTAACATTTTTTTGCATACAACATTTTAAATAAACAAATAAAAAAAATGGTGAACAAGCCTATGAACACAACAAACAGCCGAGAACTAGAAAACTTTTACTTTATGACACAGCTTTGTTTTAATTAGACTGGATTTTAAATTGTTTTTAAACTTTCAAACTGTATTCTGCATATTCTCAAATGTACCACATTTTTGATTCTTTGCAGCTAGACCAGAATTATATGATCATTGTGCCTGCTTTTAGCAAGAAACTTTTAAAGGTTGACTTTAAACATTACCTATTGTTACCCAAGTACTTATTGTTAAACGTGGACATTAATTAAACTATTGATTTCATTACTGTATTAAAATGCCTTTGTTGTTGTTGATTATTAATGCTGTTGTTGATTATTAACTGTCTTTCAGAAAATACTAATAAAATGTGACTTGTAAGCAGGCATTTTTTGTGTTCTTATGCTAGTGCTTTCACATAACAAGATGCCATTAAGTTTACTTGGTATAATTCTCTCTTCTACAGGTTTCTGCAGAACAACAGCATTCATACAGTCTCCAGCCGTGCATTCAGTGGCTTATTTAGACTGCGAAAACTGTGAGTCCTTTTTATCCAGGTTCTGGATATTGAAACAACCTTGATGTATAAGAGACCAGTATTAATTGTTTGTTTTGGGACCGTTGATCTAGATGTCTCAAGATAGATGAGACAAGCTCTTAATCAAAAATGGCTTAAGACAAATGTAAGATTCCTTCCATATCACTCAAATGACAGTTTCTCACCAACACTGCTGATTCTACTTCATACTTCTCTAAGGGGGTGCTTGGTCAGGAGGTAGAAATAACATATGCTAATCCACTCTCAATTTGCTTCACTTCACCTATGTGTCAAATCTCCCACGTTCAAGAGCTGAAATTGCTAGACAAAGCAAGCCATCTAACAGTTTCAATTCATTTAGAACAGTGGAAATTGTTTTCAGAACATCTACAGTACATGATGGATGCATTGTATGCTTTTCACAGTTTTGAAAAGACGTAGGTCTCCATTTGGGCTTTCTCTGTATTTTGATTTAATTAACATAACAGAGCTTGAATTGCTCCTCTGTGAGGAGTACTTAGGCATGAGTCTGAGAGTGAAGTAAGTAACCAAACTAGTAAAGCTATAGGCATACTTGTCAGCTGGTTATCTAGAAGGAAGCATAGATAGCAAGCTAGCTAGCTAATATCTCTCTATGGGTACAAGACAGCTGCATGTGAACTTGTCACCTGAAATTTTACTCCAATTAATTTCCAATAGAGAGTAGCAAAAAAATGTGTGAGGAATTGTGTGGGATAGGGAATGGTGAGAACTTCAGTCATGGCATGGTGAGAAGTTGTGCTGGTTTGTGGCAGCTGCAAAGTGGTGACTAATTGGACAAAATAATTTTTTTTTACTGTTCATACGCAATTACATATGTTCGCATAGTACTGCCTACATATAGTATAGTTCTGTCTGGACGACATAGACAAAAAATTAATAATAGCCACAAGCCCCTTCTTTGTGTGATGCATGTTGCAGCTAATGTTGAATATTTCATCACGCGCAGCAGTGGCAAAGGAAGAGGGGGAAGATATCTGTGCTAAGTGCAGTGGACATTTAGCCTGTGTGCTAGAAGAGTAGCTGTTTCTCAATGGACCATATTCAGAGTTAGGTTACTAATACATAGTGAGGAGCTAATACTAAAATTGCTCACAAAGGTATTCAGACCTCAGAAGTATATACAGACTTGAGCACTACTCAGAGAGTTGTGTGCGAGTTGTGTGCATTGAGTAGAGTTTACTGAATGTCTGTTACATAAGATTCTCAGCTTGGATTAACGTAATTTTTCGTGCACGATGAACTCGAGCAAGGAGCAGTATTAAGTCCAATACCACTGTCTGACAGTTTAAAATAACCAGAGTGTGTCATGCTGAAGTTCCTGTTTTTCCACAAAAGAGGACATGTGCATAGAATAAATGAACAACCAATAAATAAATAAATAAACTTAACATGCACAATGTTATATAATGCTGTTCTGTGGGGATATATCTAAAATATACTCAGCAAAAAAAGAAACGTCCTCTTGCATTCACCTGCTTTTATTTCCAACAAATTTCTTAACATGTGTAAATATTTATATTAACCCTTGTGCATCAATTTAAAAAAGTTACACATGGGTCCAAAAACTGTCATTAAAATATCATATATTATTGTTTTCCACTTTCATTGACATCAATTTTTTTCTTTACAGCATCAGTTCTAATCATAATTACCAAACATTCATTCATTTTCAGAATTGTAACCCTTTAAATGCTGGTTTGTTTACATAATGCCACAGATGTTTTATTATGATAAAAAGAAAAATAGCAGTAATTGTCCAATACTAAATGCTTAGCAGATGTTTTTCTTTGATTATTAGTCTTTGATATGTCGGTGATTAACAACAGCATTAATTTTGATGCATTCATATTTCTTATGCAGTGTCAGATTAAAAAAAAAAAACCCTACCTCATAGGTCCATGAAGGACAAAAATGTCCATGTCAAAAAACTGTCATAAATATTGTATATTAATATTTTTTTCCACTTTCACTTACTTCGATTTTTTTTATTACTATTTTTTTTTTTTACCAGCATCAGTTCCGATCAGAACTACCAAAATTCATTCATTTTTAGAATTTTAACCCTTTAAACGGTGGTTTCTTTACATAATGCAAAAATCTTCAGTTCAGTAAACCTTCTTTGACTCATATACATGTGGTGGGATTTGTGATTCCAGTACAATATAATTTCTTTCATTCAAACTGTTCTCACACACACACACACACACACACACACACACACACACACACACACACACACACACACACACACACAATTTTCAGTACACACATAAAACCACAACTCTGATATCCATACAAACACACCCACACAATTATAGCTGAATCATTTATTAGGTTGGTCTGCAGTGCTCTATAATACAGCCGAATCAGGAAAAAAAGGAAAAACGTGTTTTCCCCAGAGGCTAAACCTGAGAAAATAGTACACATTTCAGAATTTTATATATATATATATATATATATATATATATATATATATATATATATATATATATATATATATATATATATGTGTATGTTTATGTTTTGAAACCTTGTCAACAAAATAAAAGCCTATGAACACAGAATGCATGATTTTATGCTTAAATGTCACTTTAAAATAGATTTATGAAAGCAAATGAGGGTGAAATATTAAAATTCCTATAAAAATACACACCTTTAGCAAAATTTATGCTGTTTTCATTCACATGGACAAAATGATATATAAAAGGACATAAGGACACAAAAGGGTTAATAAACATTCACATAACATAAAAAAATTAATCACAGACATTTGATGAACAGAAATGTAATAATGAGTCCCAGAACAAAGGGGGGCCGGGGGGGTCAATATCAAAAGTAACAGTTACTTTTAGTCAGTTACTCAGTAACTCGACCCTTCCACCAAGGCATTTGCAAGTTCTCAATGACGTCTGGGGGGGAGGGAGCCCATGGTTACATGTAATTTTCCTCTGCAAGGATGATCAGCTGTCCTTCCTGTCTCCCTGTTGCAATGTCTTAGGCATCTTACAATACAGACACTGCAGTTTATTGCTATGGCCGCATCTGCAGTCCCCATGCCTCCCTGCAACAGGCCTATGGCATGTTCAGACAGGTGAGCAGGCACCCTAGGCCAGTAGTTCTCAAACTCTGGGGGGCTGCCAGATGGTGCCGGGGGGAAGGTGCATAGAAATTCTAGAACATTATTTTAAAAAAACAAACATTTTTAACCTATCTGTAAGTCAGGATTGTGAACTTTTGAACTATGACTATGTTTACATGGACAGCTATAATCTAATTATTGACCTTATTCTGAATAAGACAAAATTTTGATTAAGGTGTTTACATGAGTTGCTTTTAGAATATTCCTTTCATATTTCATATTTGGGGGGGGGGCTCAAGGTGAAAAAGTTTGAGAACCACTGCCTTAGGCATCTGTCTTCTGATGTTTTTCAGAATCAGTAGAAAGATCTCTTTAGTGTCCTAAGTTATTGTAACTGTGACCTTAATTGCCTACCACCTGTAAACTGTTAGTGTCTTAAGGACTGTTCCACAAGTGCATGTATAATAGTTTATGGTTCATTGAACAAGCATGAAAAACATTGTTTAAACCCTTTCCTATAAAGATCTGTAAAGCTTATTTGGATTTTACAAAATTATCTTCTCCTGAAAAAGGGACATTTCTTTCTTTTTTTTTTTTTCTTCTTTTTTTGCTGAGTATAGGTAAAATATTGGTGAAACTTTTAGACATAAGTTACCTGCTTAAGTCATCAGCTCTGAATACAGCTTAAAGAATGCAAGCATCCTTCTGCTACCAAATCTGCTAGCTGATAAACTATCATAATAATCCCTTTTATCTGTTAGTGTTCACATGTTTGTTGCGTGGTGAGTGAAACATGGTATATGATATAGGATTCTACCAGTGCCTTATCATGCCATGAATTTTTATAATCTACTATATTTAATTTTGAATACCTGCAAAACACTCTCTTGTAGAGGTGTTTAATTCCTGAATGACTGTTTACATGCACATCAAATTACATTTAAGGTCATTTAATGTTTATATGTATTCAGGCATCAGAATATTCCTGTAAACATAGTTGTTCTAAGTATGCCTGAGTTGCCATTCATAAATACATATCCAACAGCTAAGCATCTGTTAGCACACACAATTATTTGTTGACTGAGGGTGCTCATATATCACTAAATCACACACGTAGAATCCTCTTCTTGAGCAAAACGACCCAATTAAATGGTAAAAGAGGTTGTCCAATTTGCAAGATACAGTTCACTGATCTACTAAGGGAAAAACACAAGGAAGGTTTCTCCCAAGAAAATAAATGAATGAATCAAATCAAATGAAATTGAGGTTAACAATGCCATAAACCATGTATGGTGGCACCAGAAGATTAAAAAAAAAATTCTCTTACTGAATTGAAATGAAATGAAAGATAACAATGAAAGGAAAGATCCTGCAAAGACTTATTGTAGATCTATTTTATTTATTTATTTGTACTATAGTATCATATTGTTTGAGTATATGTTTGTATAGAAATCCCTTTATGATTGAATTCATAGAGGAAATAATGAATCAGTCGTTCATATTTGTGTTTAGTATATGCAACATTTAGTTTCCACTAACGTTCTTATTTAGTTAGTAATTTCTATAAAAAAAAAAATTCCTGACTAGCTGTATACAGTATATACGCACCATACTCTGCTGGCTGTGTTTGTTGTATTTTGATGTGAATAGTTCATTCTGAGAAGTGTTCATGGTTTTGAATCCACGTATTCATTTTGCTCACTGTAACATCTAGGCAATACGCCACAAAGAGAACACAGCAGACCAAGGGTGAGTGCACGTGAGCTTTTTATTTGTGGTTGTGCCTTCGGCACTATAGTCAACCAAGAACATAATATTTTGTATTTTGTTCAAAATATTTTTGTTTTGTTCAAAACAAACAATGTTGCAGCTTTCCAGTTCACTCAACACTGCTAGGCTTTGGCTTTTACTCTGCTTGGCTTACTGCTCAGGGAGAGAGAGTAAGTGATCACATAAATATATGAGGGACAATAATTTGCAGATGTGCCTCATTAGTCATTATTTCTCTACTTGTTCCCTAACACTTCCTTAATAGTGCGCGCGCACACGACAATTTGCAAAATGTGATATGCTCACACAATTAGTGTGAAGAAAAATGGATATATGCTGCTTTTTTAAAAATATATATATTTTTTATATTTTTAACCAGTAAAGTTGAAACTGAAACAGTAACATCCTCTGATACTGAGAAGGAAAACAAGGTATGTAAATGTCTGAGTTCCAGTTTATGTGATCATGATATGAGTAGAGCATAAGGAAAGATAATGTACTTTGCATGGCACTGTAGCTCCCCTGCATGGCACTGTGCCTCCCTTTGGCTAGCAACTATCCTAGTTAGAAAAGTTTGATATTTTATCAGTCT
Organism: Ictalurus punctatus; assembly: GCF_001660625.3. Classification (NCBI taxonomy): domain Eukaryota; kingdom Metazoa; phylum Chordata; class Actinopteri; order Siluriformes; family Ictaluridae; genus Ictalurus; species Ictalurus punctatus. The sequence goes on along the minus strand of NC_030431.2, from coordinate 10,584,843 downwards.
GGTAGTTCTACAAACAGTGACAACACCCGAGGCAAGTGTCATGATAAATGCAACTTTTTTTGATAGTGTCATACATTTACTAAAATTACTGAAAGAACCATGAGTTTCACTTAGTAGTGTATTTTTGTAGGTTTGATAAGTTATGAAAGTTAGTAATCTGATTACTGATTACTGCATGTAAAAAGTAATCTGATCAGATAAAAATTTTAAAGTAGTAATTAATAATCTGTAGTGGATGAATTTTTTGAGTAACTTACCAACACTGAACATCACACACAATTAAGTATCCCAAGTTTTCAAAACATTGTCCTGGTGATCGTCTATTCAGTTGTAGAACCATTACATATATAACCTTGTCATACTTTCTTTTCTTATGGACAGCCAGTCTTTTTTCTTTGGATCTAATGGAGGCTGTGTTTGAAAGTTGCCATGAGGTTTCATAACATGGCTCACCTTACCAGACAATACAGTTCCCTTTCAAAGGGAATTCCACGTTGCGTTTAACATAACACTATGGGGAGCGCCCTCGCGCACGACCGGCATCTGAAGCTTGTATAAAATCATGCCTATTTATAGGCCTGCCGTGATCAGGTGACGAGGCAATTAAGCACGTCGCGTGGTGTGTGTGTATACATATATGTGTATGTGTGTGTGTGTGTGTGTATGTGTATATATATATATGTGTGTGTATATATATATATATATATATATATATATATGTGTGTGTATATATATATATATATATATATATATATATATATATATAGGAGTATGCAGTCAATTTTAGATCTGCATCATCTGAACAGTACTCTTAGGACATACAGGTTCAAGATGCCGATACCCAAACTTATCGTTCCACAGATTCAGTTTGAGGACTGGTTTGAGACGATGGATCTAAAAAGTGCATATTTCCACGTAGAAATATCACCCAGTTACAGGAAGTTCCTGGGGTTTTCGTTGGAGGCAACGCATACCAAGATCGGGTTCTTCCCTTCGGGCTAGCTTTATCCCCTCGCGCCTTCACAAAGTGCATGGATGTCTTTCTGGCTCCATTGTGACTCCAGGGCAACCGTGTACTAAACTACATGGATGACTGGTTAATTCTAGCATGATCCAGGGAACTGGCGGCTGTTCTCGCCCACATGAAGAGCTTGGGGCTCAGGTTGAACCTCAGACAAGTATGCTTTCTCTAGTGCAGTGGACAACTTGTCTAGGGGTTATAAGGATTCTACTACGATAAGGGCGTTTCTATCACCAACATGCGTAGGGTCAATCCTATCAACATTGCTGGATCTTGCCATCCCCTCCAGGGAGACTTGCCATCCCCTCCCCCTACTGGAGACTATTGGAGCTTATGGCAGCAGCAGTCAACGTCAATTGAGAGATCACCATGTGTTTACAGAAAACACAGCAGTGGTCTCATATATTGACCACCAGGGAGGATTATGTCTGTGCCCCCTGTTCAGGCAAGCACAACTAATACTTCTCTGGGCAGAGGGAAAGTTTTGTCAGTGAGTGCAGTGTACATTCTGGGCAAGTGGAATGTGGGGGCAGACATCCTGTTGAGGCAGGGGCTGAGGCCCAGGGATTGGTGGCTCCATCCACAAGTGGTGGAGTCCATATGGCAGAGGTTTGGCCAAGCAGGAGTGGATGTGTTCGCCTCCGATGAGACAACACACTGCCCGCTGTGGTTCGCCCTCACTCTTCCCACACGATTAGGGCTGGACGCCATAGTGCACATGTGACCAAGGTCACATCTATATGCTTTTCCCCTGATCGCTCTGCTCCCACAAGTTCTAGTGAGAGTTCGCCAAGACGGGCTACGTCTGCTGCTAGTAGCACCTTATTGGCCAGCTCGAATGTGGTTCTCAGAGATAATATCCCTGCTAGATGGCACTCCTTGGGAGATTCCCATCCGCAAGGATCTACTGTCTCAATCCGGAGGGCTGATTTACCACCCTTTATGAGGTGTGCGGTCTCGCTATGCCTCTGGGCATAAGGGATCATTCCACTAGGGGGGTTACCTCCTCGAAGGCTTTGTCTAACGGGGTATCCTTACAGGATGTGTGTGCTGCTGCAGGGTGGTCTGTGCGACACACATTCATTCGATATTACAGCCTGGATATTCATTCCGCCCTGGGCTTGTCTTGCATTGACCCTCAGCCTTGGGTCTTTTTGACCAGGCCGTACCCTCGGTATGACGGAGTGGGTATTCTCGTTCCCATAGTGTTATGCTAAATGCAATGTGGAGTTCCCTTTGAAAGGGAACGTCTGGGTTATGCATGTAATGCTGTTCGCTGAGAAGGGAACGAGACTTTGCACAGCTTTGTCATACCAGGGCAGGCCTGTGAATTGTGTCTTCGCTTCAGATAATAGATGCTGATGGTGCAGTTCACAGGTACCGTGTGTGTGTGTGTGTGTGTGTGTGTGTGTGTGTGTGTGTGTGTGTGTGGCAAGAAAACACAAGATGCACAGTGGCAAGAAAAAGTATGTGAATCTTTTGGAATTTCATGGTATTCTGCATAAATTTGTCATAAAATGTGATCTGATCTTCATCTAAGTCAAGGGTATTGACAAATATAATGTGTCTAAAATATTAACACAAATTCTGATCCCTCATGTCTTTTATTGAACACACTCATTCAACATTCAAAATGGCAGTGGAAAAGTAAGTGAACCCTTAGAATTAATAAGTGGTTAATTGCCCCCCCCCCCCCCCCCCCAAGCATTCAAAACACTGTGAATGCTGGATCCATCCTTGACATGCTTGTGCCTCAATTTCTCCACAGGCCACTTCCATCACTTGAAGACTTACTTGGTTGTAAGGATTGCGATCATATTCTTTCCATCTCCAAAAGGAGAAGAACTCCTCAATTGGATTCAGGAAAGGAGAAAATGGTGGAAGGAACACCATCCTGAAATGTGGGTGCTGCTCAAACCACTCTTGCACCAGTGCAGAATGGTTGAATTGGACATTGTCCCAAACACCTACAGAATTTCACTAAATTTGCTCCTGATCACCCTGCAGAAAGAGGATTTCAGTGAGGAAGTTTAAAAAATTTAGGAGCCTTTCTGTGTTATATCACCCCAAGACAGCAGTGTGTGCCACACCACCAATGGTTGAAATTGCAGCATACACAGTGATGCCTCCTCATTGTCCAGGAACATTGACTGTGGCACAATGGCCAATCACATTTCTCCTTCTTCTCCATTTTTTGTGAAGATTGAAGCCAACTTTATCAATATATAGGTACTCTTAATGAGTTGCACTGATATCCAACTCCAAAATTCTTTAGAGTAAAAAGAACACAGGGTACAATGTAATTTTTTTGTTGATATTAAACTGTTGCTGAAGTCTGAGTTTTCACTTTAATACAGTACTGAATCTTTTCAGCTAGAATGGAGTAGTATATGGACACATAATATCCAGGAATAAAATATCTTTGTGTTTATCATAAAAGTGCTGTCATTGGCTTGCACGTACTTGAACAAACTGGAATCGCAACTCATTCACTCTAACGGCATTCCTTACAAAGGGCACTTTGTATACCTGCTTAATTCGGATGGCATAGAACACGATCAGTTGTGGAGAGACTCCATTGGTGAATATTGTGGAATGGTTGATTTATTCTTATCCTGTATTATTTTTTGCTGAATTTCTTTGAGGTGGAGGGTGTTGTGGAACACACAGTAACTAAAGACTGTCATAGCACTACTTGTATTGTTCTCTGCTTGATATCGCTCTGCTTGTATTTTCTCATTTGTAAGTCACTTTGGATAAAAGCATCTGCTAAATTAATAAATGTAAATGGGTGTTCTGAGCCACCATGACAACAATGGCATGCTTGTTCAATTGAAATTAGTCTTGTTCGTCCACCTGAATGTTCTCGAACTTCAATTCTGAAAAACGTTTGGACAAGCAGGAACATTTACAGTAGAAAACTACAACCCCAATTCCAAAAAAGGTGAGATGCTGTGTAAAATGTAAATAAAAACAGAATGCAATGAACTGTAAATGTCATAAACCCATATGTTCTTCACAATAGAACATAGAAAACATATAAAATGTTTAAACTGAGGAAAAGTACCATTTTAAGGAAAAAATAAGGTAATTTTGAATTTGATGGCCACAGCATGTCCCAAAAAAGTTGGGAAGGGGTAACAAAAGGCTGGAAATGTGTTACTAAAAAGAAACAGCTGGAGGTTAACTGGCAACAGGTCAATAACATGACTGGGTATAAATATAGTATCTTAGAGAGGCAGATTCTTTTAGAAGTAAAGATGGGTTCACCAATCTGCGAAAAACTGCGTCATCAATTTCTGAATAATGTTCCTCAGCATAAAATTTCAAAGACCATTACTATCTCATCATCTACAGTATATATCATCAAAAGATTCAGAGACTCTGGAGAAATCTCTGTGCGCAAGGGACAGGGGTGAAAATCAATATTGCATGCCCGTGATCTTTGGGCCCTCAGGAGGCACTGCATTTAAAAACAGGCATGATTCTGTAATGGAAATCACTGCATGGGCTCAGAAACACCTCCAGTGAACACAGTATGCCATGCCATCCACAAATGCTGGTTAAAGCTCTATCGTACAAAGAAGAAGCTATATGTGAACATGATCCGGAAACGCAGCCATCTTCTCTGGGCCAAAGCTCATTTAAAACAGACTGAAGCAAAGTGGAAAGCTGGTCTGTGGGTAGACGAATCGAAATTTTCTATTCTTTTTGGAAACCATGGATGCTGCATCTTCTAAACTAAAGAGGATAGGGACCTGCATCTTTGATGGTATGGGGGTGCATTAGTGCCTATGGAATGGGCAGCTTGCACAACTGGAAAGGCACCATCAATGCTGAAAGGTGTATACAGATTTTAGAGCAACATATGCTTCCATCCAGATTCTATCCCATCTTTTCTTCTGAGAGACTCCGTCTCTCTAAGATACTCTCTTTTTTTTTATATCATGTTACTGACCTGTTGCCAATTAACCTAATTAGTTGCCGAATGTCCATCCAGCTGATTCTTCTTAGTAACACTTATCCAGCCTTTTCTTACCTCTGTCCCAACTTTTTTGAAACGTGTTGCGGCCATCATATTCAAAATGACCTTACGTTTTCCTTAAAATGGCACATTCCCTCAGTTTAACCCTTTTCACCCCGACACTAGAATTCATTCCGCCGGCGGAATGGAAAACGACTTATCGGACATTTTCAATTAGTATAAACAAATTAATTATTGTATCACCGCAGTTCTGGTACGAGATTAGTCAGGATACTTGTGCCTATCTCTGTGTGTAGTTTCATGTCTGTGTGCTTAACTGCTGGTGAGCAGGGGGATGAGACACTGGCGGAGTTTGAGCTCCCTGCTGGGCAAACAATTTACACCTCTCCACAAAAACACTGGGACAGAGATAAATCGGAGAGCACGACTAAAGCTTTTTTGATAGTACAACACCGTATACAACTGCCACAATAAAATTATATCATTTAAACCCAAGATCGGACTTGTATAAACGTTTACTACCTTACATTACCCACATAGACGAAAATCCAGTTCGCTCGCGGTTTTATAAATCATGCACATTTCCATCGGTATAAAGTCCATCAGCTTTATTGAAGAAACAAATGCAAAGTTCCATATTTAGTCACGAATGTCCTCTTCAAAATGCATTAAGTGTTTTGGTATCCCACCCCTCTGGAATTTAGTAATTAGTCATAAACTGAACTGAGACACCATTAAAAAAAAAAAAAAAAACCGCTCATCTGCTTTGGCTATGCTGAACAATCCGCCTCCTAAATTATAATCTGGCAGTCTAACTTGATTGACACCCACATGGACCAATTGTAGACACTTCTAGCTTTCAAACAAACCCAAACTCGACATGATTGACCACTCAGAGGCTGAGAAAATCAAACGCGTAATCAGCACAACTAAATTTTTAACGCGTGCGGCTTGAGTTGTGTGTCAGCGGTACAGGGCCGTGCAGAGAAACTATCAGGAAAGGGCAGCTCCGCTCTAACGGTCTTTCTGAAGAACTTTATACAGCAGGTTTTTGCATGTTTGGCAGTTTTTTCTGATCGCTAGTTTTCTACTGGTTTTCGCTCAGTGTGCGATTTATCCGCGTTTTATAGAGGCGGTGTGCTCTCGAAAAAGCCTGAATGCGTCACAGCTTCTGGAGCAGTTATTTCCGAAAAATAAAATAAAGTACACAGCAGTTATTTCCGAGTGACTCTTTTTTGTTGTTGTTGTTGTTGTTGTTGTTGTTGTTGTTGTTTTTTTTTTTTTTGGGGGGGGTGGAGGAAGACTATGTGGATTGAGTTGAGGGGCTCTGTCTACCTCCCAGAGAAGTCAGAGGAGAGGGGTCACTCGTGTGTCTATCATTTGAGCCATTCGGAGAGCAAGTGCTCCTTCACCTGGGGCTCTGGCACTATTTTTAATAAACATTATATTTTATAAGTATGTTTCAGACTTTTTTGTGTGTGTGAAATTACACATTTTGTAACAGAGTTCATGCTACTGCCATTTGTTTTCATTTGGTGCCATTTGGAGAGGTTATTTTGTGCCTTTTAAAAAATAAAGTTGGCTATTTCTAGAAGTCTGCAAAATTTAAAGGCTTTGTGCCATTTTTATAAGCTTTGTGCCATTTAGAGACGTTTGGTGCCATTTGGAGAGGTTTTGTGCCATTTTTGGAAAGGTTTTTACCTGTGTTTGGATAACCTTACACACAATTTTAGTGGTTAGAGATAATGTCCTCATATTTTGGGTGTTCATGGACAAGTACTTGGGGCATCTCTGAGACCAGAATGGGGATGATATCAACATTTGCTGGGAAGATACAACATTTGTGTTAAAAGTATTTTTTTTTTAATAATTTTTTTTTTTTTTTTTTTAAATTCTGAATATATTGCCCTAGGTAGGCTAGTTCAAAGAAGAAATACTTGAAATAACTGCTAATTCTTAAAGTCTTAAGTGTCTACTTTCATATGAGCCATTAACCACTACTGTGGTGTGTGAGATCACAGAACAAATCAATGCTGAACACAAGTACCCCAAAACAGACAAAAATGCCATTTTTTGGCTACCGGTAAAAGAGGTTTTAAACATTTGATATGTTTTCTATGTTCTACTGTGAATAACATATGGGTTTATGAGATTTGCAAATCATTGCATTCTGTTTATATTTACATTTTACACAGTGGCCCAACTTTTTTGGAATTGCAATTGTAAAACTGAAACAAGACTAATAGACTCTCACTGTAGAAGTAGAATTATATAGTTATTTACCGGTTTTCCCTCTGAAATGTGCAAATAATTGAAGCCAACGTGGGTCTGTCTAGCTTCTCTCAAGGAGAGACCATGGTCAATAAGGTTGGCTCTGATTTCATTTGAGACACGTCTGTTCCCTACCTCTCCTCCCTCCTCTTACACCTTGCTCTCCCCTTCCTCTCTGTCCATGTCTTTTATATTTTCTTCTCTTGCTCTTTCCACTATACCATAGCCCTCCAATCTACCCATCTCTTCTCCCTCTACTCCTCCCTCTTCTCCTCTTCCTACATCCTTCTTGCTTCTTCTCCTACATATTCAACTCTTCTTGCACCATCTGCTCTTCCTAGACCCTCTACTCATCTCCCGTCATCTATTTCTACCTCTTCAGCTGTTCCTCTCCCTCTCATTAATACTCTTCTTCTACCCTCTCCACCACCTCTCACTCTTACACCTATTCTTTCCCCTTCTCATTCTTGTTATTATTATTCTTTGTTCTTTTTCTTTCCCTGATTTATAGTTGTTGCAAATAAGTCAGCTGTGTAAACAATTAGGAAATTTGCATTTATTGTGTTGTGTTCATTATTAACTCATCAGATATGAATTTGGAGCTAACTGAAAACATACCATGTGCAACTGAGAATTTAACAAATAACAGTTTTGTGTTTGGAAAAATGGTACACAAATGTTTGTGATTTTTGTAAAGACCAATAACAAGATCTGAAATTGTTTTTCCTGATATATTAAAGTTTTGGTTGGCTGTATGAACTACTGTGAAAACATTTGAGAATTTTCTGCACGGTGTTTTGAGAAAACGTTGCATGTGATTTGTAATTTGTAGGAAATTAAGGAAAATGTGCAATCAGTTTAGGACAATTACAAAGTGTTCACATCACTGTGTTAACTGTTTTGAGAGCAGTTACCTGAGTTTGGAGGAATTTGTTAAATTTTTGATAGTGCTGTCACTTTCAGCACTTGCTAATTACTCATTGTGTTAATTTTGTACCCTAATGAGAATAAGAATTGCTCACACACATAGTCTGTCTTTTCAGGCCCACTAGTGGTGTAGATGTTGGCGTCTACAGTCTGACTATTATGCAAAATAGCTTTCGTATAAAGAAAATAGCAATGACATCAACAAAAGCTGCATGCAATCTTTCAAAGTAATAAACTGTCTATCTGCACATGAAACTTGAGTTTCTCTGTCTCTTTGTTGTGGAACACACAGTAACTAAAGACTGTCATCTCAGGATTGTTTAGATTCTGCCAGAACTCATAACATTTCTCAAGTATTTGGGACATCACAAAACAAATACTTTTTCCATCAAAAATAAGGCAAAAATAAAATACAGTGGATGGGTTACATCGAAATTAAAATTTATAGCAATTATAAAATGTATTTTTTTTTAAAAAACCATAATCTATTTTGCCATGTGTGTCCTTTCATTTAACTGAGTAGTTATTGGTATGCAGTGCCTAAATTTTAAAACTTAAATTGAATTATATAAAAATAATAATAAATAATGTACCCTATCTTACCCTCAGAACAAATGGGTTCATGCTGTACTCTATTGAGGGGGAGGGTTATTGACAGTCACCACAAGAGATCAGAAGGGGGGTGCAAATTGTTTTCAAGAAAAAAAACATAGACAGGGCATCATTTGGGTACTCTGTGTATTTTTATTGCTTTTCGGATAGATTGTGCATAAATGAAAATGTCTGTGTTCTCTCTCCTACTGTATTTTCTTTTTGCTGGGGAGAGGCAGAGCTTAGCCTGCCTTTTATCTAGCTGTCAGTGCGGACCAGCGTTGCCAACTTAGCAACTTTTTTCAGACCCCTTTAGCAAAAAAAAATAAAAAGCGCCTAGTGACAAATCTAGTGACTTTTTGGACAAACCTTAGGAACTTTCCAAATGTGGCCAGTACTGTCTTACATGCACGAGATCTTGCTTTCCCGCTGCAGTCACACCTCTCTCTGTGTCTGCTCTGTTCAGTGAGCGATTGAGAGCCAGAGCAGCACATACCGTTGATCATACGGCAGTTGACACAGACGTGAATGTAAAAAAAAAAAAAAAGCAAGCGCAGGTGTCCCACTGATTGATTTAACAATGTCATGGCTAACGATATGCGTCCTTCATCCCAATTTACATAATTCATATACAAATGTTTTTAGAATGGAAGACGAATGTAATGCAACATGTTTTACATGTAAAATAGTACACGGTATTACAGCCTAGTCTCTTGGTCAAAGTAGTTATAGTGTTCAGAAACGTTTTTGATAATTGATGTTCCATACATGTCTGTTATATAGTTTTATAAAAGTTATCTTTAAAAAAATCATAAAAGTTATGAAAAGTAATTAAAAAAGTACAAGAAACAAAAGAGAAAAAAAAAATCTATCTATCAAAAACAGATGTCCAAATTGGGCCCAAAGTGTCAATATTTTGTATGGCCACCATTATTTTCCAGCACTGCCTTAACTCTCTAGGGCATGGAGTTCACCAGAGCTTCACAGGTTGCCACTGGAGTCCTCTTCCACTCCTCCATGACGACATCACGGAGCTGGTGGATGTTGGAGACCTTGTGCTCCTCCACCTTCCGTTCAAGATTACCCCACAGATGCTCAATAGGGTTTAGGTCTGGAGACATGATTGGCCAGTCCATCACCTTCACCCTCAGCTTCTTTAGCAAGGCAAAAGTCATTATCATGCTGGAATACTGCCCTGTGGCCCAGTCTCCAAAGGGAGAGGATCATGCTCTGCTTCAGTATGTCACAGTACATATTGGCATTCATGGTTCCCTCAATGAACTGTAGCTCCCCAGTGCCAGCAGCACTCGTGCAGCCCCAGACCATGACACTCCCACCACAATGCTTGACTGTAGGCAAGACACACTTGTCTTTGTACTCCTCACCTGGTTGCCGCCACACACGCTTGACACCATCTGAACCAAATAAGTTTATCTTGGTCTCATCAGACCACAGTACATGGTTCATTGAGCGGTTAAGTGGTTCCTGTAATCCATGTTTTTAGTCTACTTGTCTTCAGCAAACTGTTTGCTGGCTTTCCTGTGCATCATCTTTAGAAGAGGCTTCCTTCTGGGACGACAGCCATGCAGACCAATTTGATGCAGTGTGTGGTGTATGGTCTGAGCACTGACAGTCTGACCCCCCACCCCTTCAACCTCTGCAGCAATGCTGGCAGCATTCACACGTCTATTTCCCAAAGACAACCTCTGGATATGACGCTGAGTACGTGTACTCAACTTCTTTGGTCGACCATGGCGAGGCCTGTTCTGAGTCGAACCTGTCCTGTTAAACCTCTGTATGGTCTTGGCCACCGTGCTGCATCTCAGTGTCAGGGTTTTGGCAATCTTCTTATAGCTAGATTACATTGTTGCTTATGTTGCTTATGTAGAGCAACAATTCTTTTTTTTCAGATCCTCAGATAGCTCTTTGCCATGAGGTGCCATGTTGAACTTCCAGTGACCAGTATGAGGGAGTGTGAGAGCGATGACACCAAATTTAACACACCTGCTCCCCATTCACACCTGAGACCTTGTAACACTAACAAGTCACATGACACCGGGGAGGGAAAATAGCTAATTGGGCCCAATTTGGACATTTTCACTTGGGGGTGTAGTCACTTTTGTTGCCAGCGGTTTAGACATTAATGGCTGTGTGTTGAGTTATTTTGAGGGGACAGCAAATTTACACTGTTATACAAGCTGTACACTCACTACATTGTTGCAAAGTGTCATTTCTTCAGTGTTGTCACATGAAAAGATATAATCAAATATTTACAAAAATGTAAGGGGTGTACTCACTTTTGTAAGATACTGTATATGCCACATGACAGGGGAGCCTTGGGGGGGGGGCTTTAGTTACAAAAGGTTGAGAATCTCTGGCATAGACTAACAAAGACTTCTAAGCAACACTACAGAATCACCATTTGCTGTTTGGACCATCCACACAGCAGCCAGTCATGCTGCATACAGAATTGTATGCAGCATACATGTGGAACTCTAGAAAAAAAATCAGATATATTTTTTGTGATGATATGGTTGTGATTTGCTTAGGCAAATACCTGGTACTATATCTAGGTGACTTCAACATTACTTCAACACTGCTGAAAAAAATATAAATGAAACATAAAGTAAACAAACTACCTCTGACATACAAACTCAAAAGCTGCTCAAAATACTCAATTTTTAAAACTGTCTAAATACAATCTTCTTCTTCTTCTTCTTCATCTTATTATTATTATTATTATTATTATTATTATTATTATTATTATTATTATTATTATTATTATTATTATTATTATAGCAGTTGCTTTTAAAGGAATCCTGAAAACCATGGTTGCTGCATCACCCTCAGCATCCTTGGTTATAGGGAAACTCTAGCACATTTTGTGAACATGCTAGGTGCTAAACAACCTGAACTGATAAGATACTGCTCTTATGTGGAAGCAGAGGAATCGCACCTCAACAATTGAAATGTGGAAATATGCATCCTTCACATCTTTGTCACATCTTTGTTTAGACACCAGTCACGTTTGTTCACCACTTGCGTCATATTTGGTGTGCATAGAATACAGATTTTATATATATATATATATATATATATATATATATATATATATATATATATATATATATATATATATATATATATATATTATACGTTTAAACGTGTGCTGCAAACAATACCTTTAATCGTTGCTTGTCAGAGGCTTATTTAAACATGTCATTTAAACAATAATCAGAAGATTATTTCCAATGGATGACTGAGAACTTAAGAAAAAAGTCAGTTAGAGCAGGGCTCTGTGAGTGCCAGTCATAAATGTTTCGGTCCCAAACAGTTTGGGCATTGATCATTTTGCTAATCCATCAGAGCTTGATGGAACAAACAACCCCCCATTCTGCCCTGAAATGTGTGTTTTATTCAGCAATACAGTCAATTGCTCTGTGATGGTGCAGATTTTAACAATAACATTAACAATATTAACAAAACTCAAAATAGTCTCAACATCTTTGAATCCATTTCCTAAACTCAGCAAGAGCTGAAAGGGAAAGAAGAGATAAAAAAAAAAAGCATTGCACACAATCAACTGAGAAAATGTGTAATAGAGTATGACAAACATGTGTATAAATGTGTTTACAGATGAAATATTTTAATGTTTTTCTCACCTTTGAATAATGGTTTCTTTTTTTCACAACTTGTCTCTGCACACTAAAATTCTCTTTTTATAATTAATCTTTTAGTTCTGTATTCTGAACCAAATATCAATTTATAATTTTTATATTTATTTTTAATCTTAGTTTATTATAAACATTACGGTATACTGTATCTGTAGTCTAAAATGCCCTAACGCACGCCTCCAAACTATATGCACATTCTATTAATCTTTATCTTTATATTGAGAGCTAAATGAAATTAAGTCTGTACACGAGATATTTCCATCCCAATGTGTATGCTGGTGTCATCATATACATCAGCTAGTAGTAAATGCACTGAAGTGGCATACACTATTTATATAGCTACATGTTAACTTTTTAAAAAAATTAAAGTAAGTAAATATACAGTGGGGTCCAAATGTCTGAGAGCACTTGTGAAAATGCCCCTATTTTACATTCTTTCTAATTTAATACAACAATTTTCATTGCAAATTATATTATTGAAAACAGCTTGAGTGAAAAATACATTTTATTTTAAATATTTACATGAATGAGTTTCTTAGTATTTGTTATGTCCCTTTTTGCTTTAATAATACTGTGGACTTGAGCTGGCATGGACTCCTCAACCTAATTATCCATTTTAGATCAAATCTGTCAGTGTTGTCTGAACACATGCTTCAAGAGAAGAAAATGAATGAGGAACATCTGATCTTTTGTACAAAGCAGTTAACACAATCAATGTCTCAAAACAGTGTACATTTAAATAGGGACCTATAAAAAGTGCAGAGACTTGAATAATAAATATACAAGATATTGAACATTTACTTTAATTTTTAAAAAAAAAAATATTTCAAAATTCTAATACAATCTGTTTATATCCTATTTTAATTGACAAATTAACAAATTCCCAGATTTTCAGTGTGGTCTTAGTCTTTTGGACCTCACTTTATATACATAAAGTAAAGTCAACCATTTAGGATAGCAGACTAAAGATAAAATCAGGTAAAGTACAGTATAAACAAAGACCAGAGAATTCTGTGTTCTGGAACAATATTTGTAATTTGCCTCTCATTCTCAAATCTTGGATGATCTCTGTTATTAAAAAATAATAATAATAAGTTTTACATTTTGCACCAATGGCTTGGGTAAAAACTACTAAGCTTTGATTATTGAGAAACTTGTGTGGTATAGTAACATGTAAGCATTTGTGGAAAAATTTTACTACCACCAAAGACACTTTCTGCTATGTTTTCTTGATGATTCCTTATGTGGCCTTTTTTCTATACAGGTTCCTAAGTCAGAACTACATCACTTCCTTGGTTCCTGATGTATTCAGAGATCTCCATAAATTACAATGGCTGTGAGTACAGCAAACACTTCACAGACATGACATTTTAAGATACATACAGTATCTCACAAAAGTGGGTACACCCCTCATGTTTTTGTAAATTTTTGATTATGTCTTTTCATGTAACAACACTGAAGAAATGACACTTTGCTACAATATAAAGTAATGAGTGTACAGCTTGTATAACAGTGTAAATTTGCTGTCCCCTCAAAATAACTCAACACACAGCCATTAATGTCTAAACCATTGGCAATAGAAGTGAAAACCCCTAAGTGAAAATGTCCAAATTGTGCCCAAAGTGTCAATATTTTGTATGGCCACCATTATTTTCCAGCACTGCCTTAACCCTCTTGGTCATGGAGTTCACCAGAGCTTCACAGGTTGCCACTGGATCCTCTTCCACTCCTCCATGACGACATCATGGAGCTGGTGGATGGTAGAAACATTGTGCTCCCCCACCTTCCGTTGAGGATGCCCCACAGATGCTCAATAGTGTTTAGTACTTCACCTTCACCCTCAGCTTCTTTAGCAAGGCAGTGGTCATCTTGGAGGTGTGTTTGGGGTCGTTATCATGCTGGAATACTGCCCTGAGGCCCAGTCTCCAAAGGGATATCACAGTACATGTTGGCATTCATGGTTCCCTCAATGAGCTGTAGCTCCCCAGTGCCGGCAGCACTCATGCAGCCCCAGATCATGACACTCCCACCACAATGCTTGACTGTAGGCAAGACACACTTGTCTTTGTACTCCTCACCTGGTTGCCGCCACACACACTTGACACCATGTGAACCAAATAAGTTTATCTTGGTCTCATCAGACCACAGGATATGGTTCAGTAATCCATGTCCTTAGTCTGCTTGTCTTCAGCAAACTGTTTGCAGGCTTTCTTGTGCATCATCTTTAGAAGAGGCTACCTTCTAGGACGGCAACCATGCAACCATGCAGACCAAACACTGACAGGCTGACCCTCCCACCCCTTCAAGCTCTGCAGCAATGCTGGCAGCACTCATACGTCTATTTCCCAAAGTTTTGAAATATTTTTTGGGCTGTCTTGCATGCACAGTATGTTTAAAATCTATCCACAGGTTTTCATTGATATTCAAATCACGGGACTGTGAGGGCCATTCCAACAGCTTTAACTTTTATCTTTCTTGAAGTGGTTCAAGGTGGATTTTGAGATATGTTTTGATCATTGTCTTCTTGTAGAAGCCAGCCGTTTTAAAAAATGTGTTGCATTTGCTTCCAGAATTTGCTGATATTTACTAGGATCCATTCTTCTATGTACCTGTACAATATTTCCTGTGCTGCTGGCTGCCACACAACCCAAAGCATAACAGATCCTGCCCTATGCTAAACAGTTGGCAAGGTTTTCTTTTTATTAAATGCTGCTCATTTTTTCTCCAAACATACCTTTGGTGATTTGTGGCCAAAGAGTTCCATTTTTACGTTGTTAGTCTGCAGCACTTGTTTCCAAAATGCCTCTGGCATTTTAGATGTTTTGCTTATTTTACAAATTGATTTTTGTGACGAGGTTGCAGGTAAGGATTCCTTTAATTTTTTTAATGATTCAGGCAACACTATAAAGTAGTATGGTTTCTCCACCACTCCTGTGTCAACTAAATCATTCTGCAGGTGTCACGTGTGCTTTTGCTTTGCCTTTCTGATCAGCATATAGGCAGTTCTCTTTGTGAGTTTTCCAGAGCTTGTCTTGACTTCCACTGCTGCATTTAACTGCCATTTCTCAATGATATTTTAAACAGTGAAAACTGCAAGTTAGAAATGCTTTGATATCTTTTAATAGCCTTTAAAGGAATAGCTTTTAAAGGTTTTATTACTTAACCTAACAAGTTATGTACATTTTGATACTTTACAACTGGAATAGTTTACAAACTTTTGGACATGCCACATTTTTTTCTATTGTTTATCATATATAAAGTAACTATGCATTAATCTTTGCACAATTAAAAAAAAAAAAAGGTTGTGTTGGTTTCTTTGCACTTCAAAAATCAAAATGTGCCATTTTGACCAGGGGTGCCCAAACTTTGTATACAATTTTATAAATGATGGTTTATATTAATATACTGCACACAATCTAAGGCTAATTAAAATTAATGGATTAAGAAAATGTGTTGTTATTTATCAATTAAAAAAATGTAATTGTTGATACAGTATGGTGAGATGTGCTGTTAGGAAATGTTTTAACATTTTAAATGTATTTTTTTTTCATTTAAAACTTAAATTATACAACCCCGATTCCAAAAAAATTGGACGCTGTGTAAAATGTAAATAAAAACAGAATGCAATGATTTGCAAATCCCATAAACCCACATGCTATTCACAATAGAACATAAAAAACATATCAAATGTTTAAAGTGAGTAAATTTGCCATTTTAAGATTTTTTTTTTTCTCAAAAAAGTTGGAAAGGGGGTAAGAAAAGGCTGGAAAAGTAAGTGTTACTAAAAAGAAACAGCTGGAGGAACATTTTACAACTAATTTTTACGTTAATTGGCGTGTAAGAGATGTTTAATTCCTTACTTATCATCATTATTATTATTATTATTATTATTATTATTATTATTACTTGTTATTATTAATAAATATCCACAGTCAATCATATCAATCATAGTGGGTCAAGTCACTTTTATATATTGAAATTTACACATTATACAAGAAACAGTATTCATAAGCTACAGTCTTACAAAAGGATTCTTCAAGTGTTCATTAATGTTTTATGGCTTCTACAAAGCTTCTCTTTATAGTGAAACACTCTGTTCTTGGTTTTTACATGGCACCTTTAAGTGTTCCATCAGGGAGACAACCAAAGAAACCCTAACGGTTCTAACTTTACTAAGATTGTATTTACAGACAAAAAGATAATATTGCAGACTCATGTCTTAAAACATTTCTTCTCAGAGTGCTGGATCACAACCCCATAAGGAGCATCTCTCATGATATTTTCAGTGGCCTCAAGTCGTTAATGTTTCTGTGAGTAATTGTATTGATTAATAATTTCATCTGATCAATGTTTATATGAGACTACTCAGCTGTAATGCTGTATTGATTTGTGATAGCTATGTGAATGGTCTTTTTGAGAATCTCTCTCATGATAATTTCTTTGGCCTGAAATCGGTTATATTTTTTGAGTAAAGTCTGTAAGTAAGTACTTAAAAATTAATTGTAGATTTTTATTTCGTCTGCTTTTACTTTGTGCAGCTTCACAAAGTACTTTGATTTATCATTGTAGATTATTGCTTCACTGCTATCTTATGTATAAATAAATAAATAACAATAAATAAATAATAATAATAATAATAATAATAATAATAATAATAATAATAATAATAATCTATGTTTATTACACTGGAATAATTAATTCCACTGGATATAAATCTTGATTGACATCCTTATTAAATACTATATGATGCTTGAGAATTGTACAGCTCCATCAGACAGCACTACAGTTCTTTTTTTTATATAGTCACCTTTTCTGTTAGAACAGACATATTCAAAGTATTTTCTCCACAAGGCCCACCACACAATCCCCCCAAACAAAGAACAAACCATACTCAAACTACTGCAGCATATTGTATATTTAAATTTATTTATTTTTTTTTTTAAATCTACACACAAAAAAACTATACACATTCAAATGTAGGTACTTAATTGGTTCTGACAACGTAACATCACTAAAGTTGATGTTCCACTGGCTGCATGTGCACTATTGCGCTTCTATTTTTATTTCTGTTCAGTGATTATTAATATATGTAAACCTGTATGAATAACAGTTATTGTAACTAGTTAAGTCTTGCATCCCTCACAAATGTGCATTTATATTTTATTTTCCCTTTCTTTTAACATATCTACTGTCATCTCTACCTGCACTTTCCCTGCTGCTGGCTTATAGTGTATTGTGTGTGTGTGTGTGTGTGTGTGTATATATATATATATATATATATATATATATATATATATATATATAAAAAATATAATATAATATATATAAAAAATATAATATAATATATATATATATATATATATATATATATATATATATATATATATATATAATGGCTTACTTTTATATTTTAATTTATCTTCAGTGAACTCATTGCTGAATGGACTAGCTGCAATCTCAGGGCGCACAGAAGTGTCCTCGTGGATATAGCTCTGTTATTTATTTCCTTGTCTCTTTTCACCAATTTGTTTTGCTTCCAGTGCTGCTTTTGTTTGAAAATGTGCTTTGTTGTTGTTGTTTTTTTTCCCCAGCAGTAAACCCGTGGTGTCATTTTTCAGGAGTTCTGACAAAAATGCCTCTTATTTGCTGCTTATTTAATAGAAAACAGGAAGGATTGCATGAAATGCTTGCAATAATGTTCAGCAGAAGCTAGATCTTAAGCCTGGCATCAGTGTGTGATTGCTCACTGACTGTTTTTGAAAGATGTAATCATTTCTGCATTTCTACAATTATCAGCTTATGTTACAAACCTCTATTTTAAATTTGGCAGGAATGGGAACGTAACATAACGTAGGACACGTGAAACCAAACTACTATGTGTAAACATTTATTAACTAACAAAATTATTCAGTACACAAAGGATAATTGAAAAAACATGCATCATGACAAGAGAAAAAGAACAAAAATGTTTCTAAAATAATAATAATAAAAAAGACAATAACAACAACAATAGGACAACTCCAAAATATAGAAGCAACCAAAATTAACAATAACTGCATTTAAGAAAGAACATAAAGAAAAGGAAAACAAAACTTGTTTGCTGGTTAATCATCTCTCTCCTTCCATGCCCTGAATCAGCGTCATTAGCTGTGTTTACATGGACAACAATAATCCACTCTTAATCCGATTAAGACCATACTCTAATTAAGAAACTACCATGTAAACAGCAATTTTTACTTACCTTAATCTAATTAAGGTCATAATCTAATTAAGACAGGTGGAGTACTCCTGTTTTAGTCGCATTATGTGTAGTAGTGACATGTAAACACCTTAATCACATTATGAGCGTCGTGTGGGAGTTTTCACCGCATTTTGCGACAGGACACGATCACACACGGCAGTTTTACGGCGAACAAGAGAGTTCGGCTGTGTCCCAAATCGCAGACTTTCCTACTATAGGCCTGTAGTAGGGAAAAATACATGTATCTCGGCTACTATATAGACAGTAACTACGCGATTTGGGACACACCCACCGCTTCAAGCAGTTGTCTATTAGCACGTATAGCATGACAAATAATTAACTGCACTTAAAGCATTCGTAAAAAAAATAATAAATAAAAACACCCAAAACGGTATACGGTACCATAACGAAGACGAACTGTATGTTGTTACGTGAAATTCGGGAGGGACGTCGGACGTCGTGGCGCGGTGACGTAATGACGCAGGCTGTTAATCTAATTATGTTCTAAAACATGTAGAACGGGAACATGACAGGAGTATTCTAACAGCGACTCATGTAAACACCTTAATCACATTATTATCTTACACAGAGTAAGGTCAGTAATTAGATTACTGCTGTCCATGTAAACGTAGTCATTAATAGACTTAATCAGCAATGCTTATGCAGGTGCACAGGGGCAGACCTAAACAATGATACTCGTAAAGAGAATAGCAGAGTCATGACGTCCCATGTAGGAGAAGAAACACACTCAAGGCACAGGCCGTAACAGCTTGTTAGAAGTCTTTTCTTTATTTAGCGGTCTTGGATGTGATGGATGGGAGTTGAAGTGTGTGAAATCGTGTGAAAATATATTCTATAGGAGAATCTGCAAATAGTCTACAGGAGAATATGTTCAGTGTTTTTTTTTTCTGCAATGGCTGAAGTAGATGGATTTAATATTTTATTATTATTATTATTATTGATTTAATATGTGTGTTTCTCATAGGTCCCTGGTGAACACATCCCTGGTACAGCTGTCTGAACCGAGCCTTTGTAACTACATGCCTCTGCTCAGCTGGCTGTGAGTACTATAATCCACAACAAGCCCATCTTCCTGTCTACTGACCACCTTCACCATTCTTATTTTGAAGTGTGTGTGTGTGTGTGTGTGTGCGCGTGTATGTATGTATGTGTGTGTGTGTATGTATGTATGTATGTGTGTGTATATATATATATATATATATATATATATATATATATATATATATATATATATATATATATATATATATGTATATATGTATGTATGTAAAAACTACAGTTGTGCCCAAAAGGTTTCATACCCCCTGTAGAATCTGCAAAATCTTAATACTTTTAACAAAATAGGGCGGATCATAAAAATCCTATGTTATTTTTTATTTAGTACTGTCCTGAATAAGCTATTTCACATAACAGATGTTTACATATAGTCCATAAGTCAAGACAATAGCTCAATTTATAAAAAAAATTACCACGTTCAAAAGTTTACATACCCTTGATTCTTAATACTGTGTGGTGTTACCTGGATGATCCACAACTGATTTTTTTAGTTTTGTGATAGTTGTTCATGAGTCCCTTGGTTGTCCTGAGCACTTAAACTGCCCACTGTTCTTCAGAAAAATCCTCCAAGTCTTGCACATTCTTTGCTTTTCCGGCATATTCTGCATATTTGACCCCTTTCCAACAGTGGCTATATGATGTTGAGATCCATCTTTTCACACTGAGGACAACTGAGGGACTCGTACACAACTATTACAAAAGGTGCAAACATTCACTGATGCTCAAGAAGGTAACATGATACATCTTAATGTCACCCAGGGGGATGTAAACCCTTGAACAGGATGATTTGTTTAAATTGTTATTTTGTTTAAAGATCTTTAGTACTTTAGTACTTCTCTTCAGAAGCTAAATGAGGTATTTACATGTCTCCCATCATCCTGTTCAAAAGTTTACACCCCCCAGTTCTCAATGTGTCTGTATGTGTATATATAACACACACACACATATAAGATGCACCGATGTATCGGCCGATAAAGGCTATTTTTCCCGCTATCGGCCGATAGTTTCAAAACATCCGATGATCAGGGCCGATTATATACTATAAATCAAAAGAGGGCGGGAAAATACATTGATTTTGTGCTGTGTGTACAGATGATGTCTCTTATGTGGAATGATGACAAAACTGCAGTTTGTAAGCTCTGTAAGCTCTGCACTGCTAAAATTTTACACCGGAAGTGAGCAGCAGTTAAGCATAAATGCACAAAAGATCATGGCATTGTTGACCAGAAGAAAACGAAATAAGGTTTGCTGCATTTCCTTACAGACATTCTCACTTTCAGCTTATATTGGAAAGTATATCAATTCTGATACTGTAAGAGATTTTAATTACATTCTCAAAATGTCATTCTAAGAAAGAAGAACAATTAGGGAACTTTTTTTGTTTCTTTTTATTTATACAAGGATGTCCAAACTTTTTTTATGTAGATTTCATAATAATTTTTCCTCTGATTTTCACCACCAGCTTGTGTATCATACTGTGAAACCATGATATTTTAGACTAACAGTACATACCATAAAATATATCCAAATTGATGTGAATTGCTTTCAGGGCACACACTCTATCTGACATGCTGGAATAAAAAAAAAAAAAAAACATTTGACATTAGCTAGTACCCATAATGTTCTCTTTAATTTGCACATCCCGGTTATGTCTGAAACCTCATGTTTGTGTTAAAGCCATCAGTAGCACTGTGACATGTTCTCTGAATGTTAAGATGCTGATTTGTATTTTTAGAGAGGGAAGAGAAGTGTTCTCTTCACACTTGCAGAAAGTATAATTATATATTGCGGGGAGCTTTCTACAACTTTGTATGCTGTATAATTATGTTAAAAGAGCTTGCCAGTGTGAGCTACGGGAACTGGCTCAGATCTACAATGTAAGGTGCTTTGTGTTGTTCTACTTAATTTTTGTTTTATTTTACATGGAGGGAGCTCAGGTCTCTCCCTGCCAAGCAGTAATATGACCAAAAACAATGGCAGAAGAAAATGGCAAAATGGCACGTAGGTTACTTGATTTGAGTTGGAACATAGTGCAAAGCTATATCATACTCACTGACGGTTTGTTCTCAGTACCAGCTATAGTGAGTCTTAAGGAAAAACCTAAGTAGAGAGAAAACAAGAATAGAATATGTTGTCTTCATTTGCTTATTTAATAGCAGCCATTTGATCTATTGAATGGCTTTTATTTCATCCACTGCATTTGTCTAATTCATTAGTGTGAGAAAAGTGTGATTTCATGGAACCTGAGAGGTAACACACAATTTCGCCTTTTTGCTGCATACATGTAATCAATCAACCAAGAGGTTTGGTGTCAAGTAAGGAATGGGAATTGCCTCGAGTTTAGCATTGTGCATGCTGGAGGTCTCAAATAATTACACACTTGATTGAAATTATATTGAGTTGCTAAGAAATCTAAAATAGATTTATATGCAGTGCTGTGAAAAAGTATCCGATTTCTTCGGTTTTTGTGTATATCTCACTCTACAACCACAATTCTGAAAAAATTGGGACAGTATGGAAAATGCTAATGAAAACAAAGAGGAGTGATTTGTAAATGTACTTTGACTTGTATTTAAACAAAAAATAAATAAACACAAGGTATTTGATATTTTACCTAATCAACTGCATAGTTTTTTGATGGTAAACTAGGCTTGCTGCAATAGTCTGTTACCGGAGTTGCACGGTGTTCGTCTGCACACCGATTGCATCACTTGCCCACCGTGACACTGCCCCCACTGTCCTTTTGCTTTTTTATAGTAATAAAAATAATTTTGTTCAGTTAGAGAATGGACAGTCCAATTAAAAACTGAACACGTCTGCTCAATTCAGCATGAGCCGAATGAGACAGAGTCACAGCACAGATCAGCAGGAGTCAGATTTCATTTATCATGTTCATTAAGTATAATAATGAACCCACCATTCAAGCAATTGATGCCCCCAAATTGCCTCTAATTCAAAAGCTTAAGTGAAATGTGCATGGCAGCATGGGCATTCATAAGCGTTTTTAAAGCGAGGGGGAATTGAGGAAAATGAGCCAACAACAAGGCTTGACAATCTGCCAACAGAGGTATCAGATGCAAATAATCCAACACTTTGAGTACAACATTCCCCAAAGACAAATCGGTAGGATTTTGGGCATTTCACCTTCTACAGTGCACAATATAATTAAATGATTGAAGGAATCCGGACAAATCTTGGTGCGTAAAGTGCAAGGCTGAAAACCATTTCTGAATGCATGTGATCTCCGATCCCTCAGACGTCACTGTCTTAAAAACCGTCATGATTCTGTTCATGGATATCCTGAGATGGGCTCATGATTCTGTCTATGGATATCCTGAGATGGGCTCAGGAATACTTTGGTAAACCTTTGTCAGTCAACACCACAGATGCAAGGTAAGGCTTTACTATGCAAAGCAGAAGCCATACATCAACACTGTCCAGAAGCACCGCCGACTTCACTGGGCTCGGTCTCATCTGAGATGATAGCACAGTGGAATCGTGTTTTGTGGTCCGATGAGTCAACATTTCAAATAGTTTTTGGACAAAATGGCCGTTGTGTTCTCCAGACCAAAGAGGAAAGGACCATCTGAGCTGTTATCAGCGTCAGGTCCAAAAGCCAGCGTCTGTCATGGTATCAGGGTGTGTCAATGCCCATGGCATAGATAACTTGCACATCTGTGAGGGCATCATTATTGCAGAAAGATACGTACACATTTTGGAGCAACATATGCTGCCGTCCAGAGCAGGACATTCTACCCCAACTACAAGGGCATGGTTGCATAAGCAGCAATTGCGGGTGCTAGCATGGCCTGCCTGCAGTCCTGACCTGTCTCTGATTGTGTATGTGTGATGCATTATGAAGTGCAAAATAAGGCAATGAAGGCCCTGTACAATTGCGCAGTTGAAGAAATGCATAATGGATGAATTGGTGGAAATTCCGCTTGCTAAACTTAACCAACTGGTTTCTTCAGTTCTCAAATGCTTAATAAGTGTTTATAAAAGAAAAGGTGATGTTACACAATGGTAAACCATCGACGTTCCAACTTTTTTGGAGTGTGTTGCAGTCATCAGATTTGAAATGAGTGTATATTTTCAAAAATAAATTAAATTCAAGTAAAACACCAAATTATGTGTTAATTATGTGTTTTCAATATAGTACTGGGTAAATTGAATTTTTGAATAACTCTTTTTGTTTGTTTTTTAGCATGTTCCATACTGTCTCAATATTTTTGGAATGGGGTTGTAAATAGTTTAGATCTTTAAACGAAATACAACATAAAACAAAAGCAACCTGAATAAACACACGTCGTTTTTTATTTAAATGTTATCCAACACCTATCACCAATCTGAAAAACTAATTGCCCCCTTAAAATCAATATCTGATTGTGCAAGCTTTAACAGCAATAAATGCAACCAAACGCTTCTGTTAACTGAAGATCAGTCTTTCACGTACTTCTAGGATTAGGACTTACCTCTATGCTTTGGATCATTGTCTTGCTGCATAATCCAGTTGCGCTTAAGTTTCAACTTTACAGACTGAAGACCAGACATTCTCCTTTAGGATTTTCTGGTAGAGACCAGAATTCATGTTTCCCTCAATTATTATAAGTTGCCCAGGCCCTGAAGCAGCAAAGCATCCCCACACCATCACAATTCCACCACCAGGCTTGACCATAGGTATGATGTTCTTTATCTGGAATTCTGTGTTTGATTTATGCCAGATGTAAGAGGATCCCTGCTTATCTAAGAGTTCCACTTTCGACTCCTTAATCCACAGAATATTCTCCCAAAATGTTTAAAGATCATCAAGGTGTTTTTTTTTTTTTTTTTTTTTTTTTTTGTGGCAAAATTCAGATGAGCCTTAATGTTCTTCTGGGATAGCAGTGTTTTTCGCCTCACCACTCTTCCATGGATGCCATTTTTGCCCAGTGTCTTTCTGATAGTGGAGTCATGAACAGTGACCTTTATTGATGCAAGAGAGACCTGTAGGGCTTTTGATGTTGTCCTTGGCTCTTTTTTGACTTACTGGATAAGTAGTTTCTGTGCTCTTGGAGGAATTTTGGAAGATTGGCCACTTCTGGGAAGGTTCACTACTGTGCTGTTTTTCCATTTGGAGATAATGGCTCACACTGTGGTTCTTTGGAGTCCCAGAATCTTTGAAATAGCTTTATAACTTTTCCCAGACTGATGTACTTCAATCAGCTTCTTCCTCATCATGTCTGGAATTGATTTAAATTTTGGCATAGTGTGTTACTGGGTAAGACCTTTTAACCAACTTCATGCTGTTGAAAAATGCTGTTTAAGTGTTGATTTGATTGAACAGGGATTGCAGTAATCAGGCCTGGTTGTGTCTAGTCTGTCTGAACCCCATTATGAATGCAGTTTCATAGATTTGGGGAATTTGTAACTCTGGGGGCAAATACATTTTCACACAGACTCAGTTCTTATAGGATAACTTTTTTGCTTCAATAAATAACTATCATTTAAGAACTGTATTTTGTGTTTACTCAGGTTGCCTTTGTTTTATCTTAAATTTTGTTTAAATTTCTGAAACAATTTAGAATGAGAGATAGAAATCAATACTTTTCACAGCATTGTATAGGGCTGCTGATACTGTATGACATATGGTTGCCTGTAAAACTGAAAATAAGTATATTTAATAACCAAAAACAGAATTAGCAGACACCTTGAAGCCAGAATCATCAGCATCACACTGAGATGGGAGGCACAGCTTTCACATGAGAAGTAATATGGATTATGATGTTATTCCAATTTGTACATTTAAAATAAATATGGGTTTATTCAGCTATTTTGTTAATGTATCAGATCACTTAGTTAATAATGTCTTTTTATGGAATTGTGTGATGATTTTACGTACAAAATTTATGTACATGTGCACAGAGAAGTGGAGGCTATGAGAACTGCTTGCATGAGCCTAATTTTGCTTAAAAACACACACACACACACACACACACACACACACACACACACACACACACACACACACACACACACACACAAACATCTGATAAAAACATGTCCTGGCTGAACAAATATAGGGTGCCATGACAATGTAGGTGACATGACAGGGGCGTTCTTTTTAATGATGAACCTTATACGAATCTTTTTTTTTTTTTTTTCCCCCTAAAGAACATTTTGACTCATGGATCATTGCCATTTTTGTTGGTGAGTAAGAAACTCACCATTTTTTCCTACCACCACTATAACCATTGCATAACAAAATGTTTGTGGTGGAAAATAATGATTCAGTTTATCACTGCCAGCAACAAAAACTGTGGTCCCAAAAATGTCCTCACTCTAGAGAACCTCTTTCACCTTTTCCCAGCCTCTCTTTTGACTTTGCAATAGTATTCATTTCTATGAATGAAATGAAGTCAAGTCTATTAATCAGTAACAAGTGCTAATTGAACTGCACAGAGTATACCTAAAGAAAACAAGGTTTAGCCGTAATAAGAACAGAACAGTTATTTGCCTTGTGGCAGATGTAATTAATACTTTCTGCCTCATTCCCAAAGGAAGCATGTGGGCTCTGTGTCCCACAGGATGTCTGTCTAAATGTCAGCCTCTACAGCCGAGGACACGGTAAATGCAGGTCATGTAGTCATTGCTTCTTGGAATATCAAGAAGAGGATACTTGGTGGCTGTGTGTTTCATGGCCTGAGTTGCCATTTTAATCAAACACACATGTGAGCAAAAATGGAACTCTGTCTGGTATGTCCAAGACTGAAAGTGCTCAGGTGGCCATTATGTCTGGCTCTTCTTTTGTTCCTTACATTGTCAGGTGTGAGTTAGAGACAGAGAGACAGCTACGGCTTTATCTGTTCAGAGAACTCTTGTAAGAGTTTTTTCCCTGTGTAGTATTTGGTTAGAGTAACCTTGCCCAGACATCCAAGAGGATAGTCACAATAAAGGAGCTGCTTTCTGAGAGAAGAAAAGTACCCAGATGACCAGGTACACTAATGGACTGTGAATAAATCTGAACATTAGTCTGTGCATGTGTGTCAGGGGAACATTTTCTGCCTCCCGCTCTGTAGTTTCCTTATCTGAAACCAGATAACTGTTTACCTGATGCACTGACTAAAGGAGTGACT
Source organism: Ictalurus punctatus (assembly GCF_001660625.3). Lineage (NCBI taxonomy): Eukaryota > Metazoa > Chordata > Actinopteri > Siluriformes > Ictaluridae > Ictalurus > Ictalurus punctatus. The sequence goes on along the minus strand of NC_030431.2, from coordinate 10,557,944 downwards.
GGACCTGTCCAACAAATGGAAACACACTTTCTTCTGTTGTACTGCTAATCACAGCACAGTGGCTTAGAGTGAACATTAGACAGTAGGAATATTACAGAATGATAAGAAATGCACAATCTGGCCAAAAGGATGTGGACACCTAAACATCACATCCAAATGTGCTTGTTGAACTTCCCATTCCAAAACCATGGGCAATAATATAGAGTTAGTCCCCTGTTTTTTGTTATAATAGCTTCTACTTTCCTGGGGAGGCTTTGCACTAGATTTTGTTGCATGGCTGTTTGGATTTATGTGGTCAGGCACTGATGTCAGACGAGGAGGCCTTACACCAATTCAGTGTTCCACTTCATCCCAAAGGTGTTCAGTGGGGTTGAGATCAGGGTTTTGTGCAGGCCACTCAAATTGTTCTGCATCAGTCTTGGCAAACCATGTCTTCGTGGACCTCAATTTGTGCACATGCTGGAACAGGTTTGGGCCCTTTAGTTCAAGTGAAGGGAAATTGAAATGCTACAACATAGAAAGACATTCTAGACAATTGTGTGCTTCCAACTTTGTGGTAACAGCTTGGAAAAGAACCAAATATTGGTGTGATGATCAAGTGTCTACAAACCTTTTGGCACATATAGTGTAGGTATGATTACATTTGCAATTTAAGAATTAGAGCACTTCATATTGTTTGTGCAAAAGTACTCCTTGTGGATCAAACTGTAAACATATTTTACACTTAATTTCCAGAAAATACATTTAATGAACACAGTTTTCTCCATACATTTTATACTCCATTTCTGCTAACAGTCAAGCCATGTATTTCTAAAGCCCAATTCCAAATGTTTCTATACATGTATTTTGTTTCAAACATAATTACAATCAAATTAAGAACCAAATGGAAATGAGTTTGGTTGTCATCATGATAGCAGTTAGCTAAGTAACACGTACAATATTGAATTAAATCAAACCTGAAACAAACGTTAAATGAAAAAAATATAATGATTACATAACCAAACAGGAACAGTGAATGCTGTAGTTCATGTTCATTACAGTACCACTAGTCTGTAATAAGGTGTGTGGCAACAGGCCGGTGGCTGGCGCACAGGAAACAAAGATTGCTCCTCCCGCGACTGCCGCGGTGGCGCTGGAGAGACAGCTCCGCTTCAGCGCCACCAATGTTTTGGATGGCCGGAGAGCAGGTGGCGTCATGGGGGGCCGCCGACACACCCACGGCTCGTGAATGGTGCACCGCACGGAAGAATTCCACCATCCAGCAGGCGAGGGGAGAGTATAAAAGGGCGATATTCCACTCGAAAGGGTGAGAGAAGTATCTCCGTGCATGTGGGCAAGTCTCTGGTGTGTTTTAGGCGATTTTTGCAATGAGTGCATGTCTGCTAATCGCTGTTGTTTTTTTGTTTCAGATGACTCCGACGCGAGTGAAGGCTTTGCTCCCTGGCTGTAACCGCAGACGGCTGAGACCCTTACTGCCCAATCGCACTTCAATACACACACACCCGCACTCCCCTCACAGACCATCTTAAATAAAGATTTCTCCACGAATAACACTAAAATGGCCTCCTGTGTTTCTATGCTCAGTCCACCACTGGCTAAATTCCCTACAGGTGATATAGTCCGGAGGGCCTAGTTTTATTTTCATATGACTGCTTTGCAAAGTCTGTAAGCAAACAGGTAAGAAAATGTCTGGGTCATGCATGTAACTCTGTTCCCTGAGAAGGGAATGAGATGTTGCGTGAGCTTCACATTGAGGGAAGCGCCCTCGTGCGTGACCGATATCTGAAGTCTGTGTGAAATAACACTTATAGTATCTCACAAAAGTGAGTACACCCCTCACATTTTTGTAAATATTTGATTATATCTTTTCATGTGACAACAGTGAAGAAATGACACTTTGCTACAATGTAAAAACCGCCGGCAACAAAAGTGAATACACCCCTAAGTGAAAATGTCCAAATTGGGCCCAATTAGCCATTTTCCCACCCCGGTGTCATGTGACTTGTTAGTGTTACAAGGTCTCAGGTGTGAATGGGGAGCAGGTGTGTTAAATTTGGTGTCATCGCCCTCATACTCCCTCATACTGGTCACTGGAAGTTCAACATGGCACCTCATGGCAAAGAACTCTCTGAGGATCTGAAAAAAAGAATTATTGCTCTACATAAAGATGGCCTAGGCTATAAGAAGATTGCCAAGACCCTGGTACTGAGCTGCAGCACGCTGGCCAAGACCATACAGTGGTTTAACAGGACAGGTTCCACTCAGAACAGGCCTCGCCATGGTCGACGAAAGAAGTTGAGTGCACGTGCTTAGCATCATCTCCAGAGGTTGTCTTTGGGAAATAGAGGTATGAGTGCTGCCAGCATTGCTGCAGAGGTTGAAGGAGTGGGGGGTCAGCCTGTCAGTGCTCAGACTATATGCCACACACTGCATCAAATTGGTCTGCATTGCTGCCAGAAGGAAGTCCCATCTCTTCTAAAGATGATGCACAAGAAAGCCCGCAAACAGTTTGCTGAAGATAAGCAGACTAAGGAGATGTATTACTGGAACCATGTCCTGTGGTCTGATGAGACCAAGATAAACTTATTTGGTTCACAAGGTGTCAAGCGTGTGTGTTGGCAACCAGGTGAGGAGTACAAAGACAAGTGTGTCTTGCCTACAGTCAGTCATGGTGGTGGGAGAGTCATGGTCTGGGGCTGCATGAGTGCTGCCGGCACTGGGGAGCTACAGTTCATTGAGGGAACCATGAATGCTAATATGTACTGTGACATACTGAAGCAGAGCATGATCAGTATACAGTATTACAGGATGATAATGACCCCAAACACACCTCCAAGACAACCACTGCCTTGCAAAAGAAGCTGAGGGTGAAGGTGATGGACTGGCCAAGCATGTCTCCAGGCCTAAATCCTATTGAGCCTCTGTGGAGCATCCTCAAATGGAAGGTGGAGGAGCACAGTGTCTCTAACATCCACTAGCTCCGTGATGTCGTCATGGAGGAGTGGAAGAGGACTCCAGTGGCAACCTGTGAAGCTCTGATGAACTCCATGCCCAAGAGGGTTAAAGCAGTGCTGGAAAATAATGGTGGCCACACAAAATTTTGACACTTTGGCCCAATATGGACATTTTCACTTAGGGGTGTATTCACTTTTGTTGCCAGTAGTTTAGACAATAATGGCTGTGTGTTGAGTTATTTTGAGGGGACAGCAAATTTATACTTTTTCACATGCTGTACACTCACTACTTTTATATTGTAGCAAAGTGTCATTTCTTCAGTGTTGTCACATGAAAAGACATAATCAAATATTTACAAAAATGTGAGGGGTGTACTCACTTTTGTGAGATACTGTGTATATATAGGCCTGCAATGGTCAGGTAACATGGCATTTCGCACGTCACGTGATTATAGAACGATGCCCGTAAACCACATCATCAGTCTGTATTTATCTGAAGCGAAGACACAATTCACAGGCATGCCCCAGTATGACAAAGCTATGCAACATCTCATTCCCTTCTCAGGGAACAGGGTTACATGTGTAACCCAGCCATTCCCTTTCAAAGGAAACTCAACATTGCGTTCACGCTGTGGAAATGAGAATACCCACTCCGTCATACTGAGGGTATGGCCTGTTCAAAAAGGTCAGAGCCCGAGGGTCACTGCAAGGGGTGGAATGCATGTCCAAACTGTAATATCAAATGAATGCGTGCGGCGTAGACCACGCCACCGGCGCACACACATTCTGTAAGGGTAGTCCTTTTGGATAAAACCTTCAAGGAGGCGTGCCCTCCTAGTGGAATGAGCCCTTATGCCCAGAGGTGTAGCAAGATTGCTTGCCTCATAAGTGATAGACATTGCTTCCACTATCCAATTAGAGATGCGCTGCTTCGACACAGCATCACCTCTACTGTTGCCACCGAAGCAGAGCAGCAACAGTGGATGTAAGTACAGAGAGCCTTACTGGACACAGTAAGTGCAATTTCTCTTGTTCCAGTGTGAGGAACGGAGGATGGCAAAAAGCCTGCAACACTACTGGCTGGGCAGCAAACATAGGCACTTTAGGAATATAATCCAGCCTAGGATATAGAAAGGCCTTGGCTAATTTAGTTGTAGCAACAAGAACAGGACACAGGTAGAACTCATTTGAAGTGATTGTGCTTAATGTTTCAGTTTTTGATATAGGGAAAAATCCCTGCTATCTCTTGCTCTGGCTACTGTGTATACACCCCCCAGGGCCCTACGTTGATTGTTTTAAAGATTTTGCAGATTTCCTTTCAGACTTAATAGCTAACATGGACAAACCTGTGATTGTCAGAGATTTTAACAATCACATAGATAATAAAAATGATGCATTAGGACTTGGTTTTACAGAACTACTAAACTCCTTTGGTACCAAACAAAATGGACCCACTCATCACTTCAATTATACACTAGATTTTATTGAAATCTCATGGAACTGAGGTTAACCATTCTACCACAAAGTGATGATATCACAGATCACTATTTCATTTCATGTACACTGTATGTAGCTGAGAATAGCCATTTAGAACAGTATTATCGAATGGGTACAACTATTATTCCAACCACCACGGATAGATTTATAAGTAACTATGCTGTGTACCTATTAATATGGCTGAATTTGATATGGTGACTAGCAATATGGGCACTATGCTCTCTAGCACTCTAGATAATCTTGCGTCTATCAAATTGAAAAAGGTTAGAGATAAACATCCTTCTCCATGGTACAACAGTCATACTCATGCTGTCAAGAGAGCAACTTGTAATCTTGACCGCAAATGGGGGAAAAAAAACTAATCTAGAGGTTTTTCAAATTGTGTGGAAGAACAATATGTCTAGCTACAGACAGCTTCTAAAAGCTGCTAGGGCAGAGTATCTATGCAAACTCATAGAAAGTAACCGAAACAATCCTAGGTTTTTATTCAATACAATATCTAGATTAACAAATAATAAGATGCTGCCCAAACTGAATATTCCAACCCAGTTTTTAGTAGTAATGACTTCATGGATTTCTTCACTGAGAAAATTGAAAGCATCAGGAATAAAACTGGAAATGTACAACCAACAGCAGCATCACAGGTTTAAGCCTCCAAAATTCATATCAATTATAAAATACTGCTACTCGGCTATACAGCCCTAAACTTCCAAGGTCCTGTATTTAACCAATCTTCTATCACACTACAAGCGTTCATGCTCTTTAAAGTCGCAAAACTCTGGACTTTTGATAATACCAAGGATATCAAAGTCTACTAAAGGAGGTAGATCTTTTTCACACTTAGCTCCTAAATTTTGAATAGCTTTCCTGCTAATGTTTGAGGTTCAGACACACTCTCTTAGTTTAAATCCAGATTAAAAACATTTCTTTAGTCTAGCATTCAACACATCTCATATCCTTGTACTCTAGTCATGTATGATAAAATGATAACAAATGCACATGGTCATCTCTGCCTGAAATGCAATGAACAGCAGCTATGCTAATCCTTCTCCATTTGTTCCCTCTTCCTGTTCCTAGGATGGGCATCACGAGGTAATCAGTGAATGTTCCAGCTCCAGCTCAGAACCAGCCTCTACGAACATTCCAGATGACGCCAATGCCTGCGAAGACTGGATGATACCAACATCTAATCGTCACAATAACAAACTCTGTATTACTCCTGGGATAGCAGTGGGTCTGACCACAGCACTGTCGCTGAGGATAGCCCCATATGGGCAGCCTGGGGACACTTGGAAGCCGTGGAGATGACATTGGACTTCAATTGATGCAGGCATTTCTGGTGCAGTGTCTTGAGACTGGAGTTGCGGTGATGGATTTGGCCTACAATTGCACAAACAGACTTTGTGCTCGGGTCTCCTTTAGTGGACAGTTAATGATTTCAGCGGAATAGACTTCATGCTGAGACTGCCGTGAATTTCCTACAGTGAGGGAAAGAAGTATTTGATCCCCTGCTGATTTTGTACGTTTGCCCACTGACAAAGAAATGATCATTCTATAATTTTAATGGTAGATTTATTTGAACAGTGAGAGACAGAATAACAACAAAAAAATCCAGAAAAATGCATGTCAAAAATGTTATAAATTGATTTGCATTTTAATGAGGGAAATAAGTATTTGACCCCTCTGCAAAACATGACTTAGTACTTGGTTTAAAAACCCTTGTTGGCAATCACAGAGGTCAGATGTTTCTTGTAGTTGGCCACCAGGTTTGCACACATCTCAGGAGGGATTTTGTCCCACTCCTCTTTGCAGATCTTCTCCAAGTCATTAAGGTTTCGAGGCTGACGTTTGGCAACTCAAACCTTCAGCTCCCTCCACAGATTTTCTATGGGATTAAGGTCTGGAGTGGCCTAGCCAGTCTCCAGGACCTTAATGTGCTTCTTCTTGAGCCACTCTTTTGTTGCCTTGGCCGTGTGTTTTGGGTCATTGTCTTGCTGGAATACCCATCCACGACCCATTTTCAATGCCCTGGCTGAGGGAAGGAGGTTCTCACCCAAGATTTGACGGTACATGGCCCCGTCCATCGTCCCTTTGATGCGGTGAAGTTGTCCTGTCCTCTTAGCAGAAAAACACCCCCAAAGCATAATGTTTCCACCTCCATGTTTGACGGTGGGGATGGTGTTCTTGGGGTCATAGGCAGCATTCCTCCTCCTCCAAACATGTTGAGTTGAGTTGATGCCAAAGAGCTCCATTTTGGTCTCATCTGACCACAACACTTTCACCCAGTTGTCCTCTGAATCATTCAGATGTTCACTGGCAAACTTCAGACGGGCATGTATATGTGCTTTCTTGAGCAGGGGGACCTTGCGGGCACTGCAGGTAGCTTGCAGGGCACTTCAGTCCTTCACGGCGTAGTGTGTTACCAATTGTTTTCTTGGTGACTATGGTCCCAGCTGCCTTGAGATCATTGTCAAGATCCTCCCGTGTAGTTCTGGGCTGATTCCGCACTGTTCTCATGATCATTGCAGCTCCACGAGGTGAGATCTTGCATGGAGCCCCAGGCCGAGGGAGATTGACAGTTCTTTTGTGTTTCTTCCATTTGCGAATAATCGCACCAACTGTTGTCACCTTCTCACCAAGCTGCTTGGCAATGGTCTTGTAGCCCATTCCAGACTTGTGTAGGTCTACAATCTTGTCCCTGACATCCTTGGAGAGCTCTTTGGTCTTGGCCATGGTGGAAAGTTTGGAATCTGATTGATTGATTGCTTCTGTAGACAGGTGTCTTTTATACAGATAACAAGCTGAGATTAGGAGCACTCCCTTTAAGAGTGTGCTCCTAATCTCAGCTCGTTACCTATATAAAAGACACCTGTGAGCCAGAAATCTTTCTGATTGAGAGGGGGTCAAATACTTATTTCCCTCATTAAAATGCAAATCAATTTATAAAATTTTTGACATGCGTTTTTCTGGATTTTCTTGTTGTTATTCTGTCTCTCACTGTTCAAATAAATCTACCATTAAAATTATAGACTGATCATTTCTTTGTCAGTGGGCAAATGTACAAAATCAGCAGGGGATCAAATACTTCTTTCCCTCACTGTAACTACACAGTTGCACTCTTATAAAGCACACAGTTATGCAAGGGAATTATTTATAATTACACTATCCGGTGTCACCCAAATGAGGATGGGTTCCCTTTTTGAGCCTGGTTCCTCTCAAGGTTTCTTCCTCATATCATCTCGGAGTTTTTCCTTGCCACCATTGACTCTGGCTTGCACATTATTGATAAATTTATTTATTTAAAATTTAGATCTGGAATTTATATATTTCTGTAAAGCTGCATTTCAACAAAGTCCATTGTGAAAAGTGCTATACAGATAAAACTGAATTGAATTTAATTGAATAATCCAGCGGCAAAGTCAAGGCAGGAAGGGGCAGCAGAGAGAGCTTGAAGATCTCCTACTCGTGTGAGAGATGTCAATACCAGCAGAAAAGCTACCTTTAGAGCCAGAAGCTTCTCTGAGGCTGAGTCTAAGGGCTGAAATGTGGTGCCTGACAGACCTTCCAGTACCACAGATAGGTCCCAGGAAAGTATGCGTTGTCTGCAGATGGGCCTCAGCCGCCTGACACCATGCATAAACCTCAATGTTAGAGGATGTTGCCCCACAGAGGCTACAGCAATAGGGGCATGGCTGGCTGAAATGGCAGCCATATAGACCCAAATTGTAGAAGGCCAACCCTGCTGAGAAATATCCCTGTAAGAACTCCAAGACTGTAGCTATTGCGCAGTTTACTGAGTCTAACTGAAGTTTCTCACACCATGAGATAAAAATGACCACTTGAGCACATACAATTTTCTCTTGGATGGAGCTCTAGTGTTTAACATTGTCTCTGCAACCTCGGTTGAGAGACTAGAATCTATGAGCTGGTACCCCTCAGGGGCCAGACCGACAGTTTCCGTAGTTCCAGCAGAGGGTGATAAATCAACCCTCTGGCTTGAGACACTAGATCTGGCTTGAACAGGAATCTCCCAGGGAGTGCCGTCTAGCAGGGGGTATATCTCTGAGAACCATATTCGAGCTAGCCAGTAAGGTGCTACTAGCAGTAGACGTAGACAGTCTTGGTGAACTCCTGCTAGAACTTGTGGGAACAGAGCGATCAGGCAAAAGGTGTACAGACCTGACCTCGGCCACATGTGCACCATGGCATCCAGCCTCAATGCTGCATTAGGAGTGAGAGCGAACCACAGCGGGCAGTGTGTTGTCTCCTCAGAGGCGAACAAATCCACTTCCGCTTGGCCGAACTTCTGCCATACGGACTTCACCACTTGTTGATGGAGCCTCCAATCCCCAGGCCTCAGTCTCTGCCTTGACAAGATGTCTGCCCCCACATTCCGGTTGCCTGGAATGTATATTGCACTCACTGATAAAAACTTTCGCTCCACCCAGAGAAGAATTAGTTGTGCCTGCCTGAACAGGGGGGCAATCATAACCCTTCCTGGTGGTTGATATATAAGACCATCGCTGTATTGTCTGTCACACCTAATACATGGTGACCTCTCAATTGAGCCCACATTTCTATGCGATTTATATGCCACTCCAGATTAGGGCTGCTCCAGAGACCGTGAGCTGGACAGCCATCTAAGACCATGCCCCTGCCTGTGATTATAGTGCACATAGGCATATAGGCATTGCCACATGACACTGATTACTCATTGACTTTTCAGCCACCACTGAAACGGTCTCCTGTGTAGTAAGCACAAGGGTACGACATTGGCTGCTGCTGCCATAAGCCAGAACAGTCTCTCATAGAGATTGGAGGAGATGCCCAGACCCAGCTTTATCTTGCTCAATGTTGATTGGATTGACCCTACACATGTTTGGGACACGCTCATCATAGTAGTATACCATATAACCCCTAGAAAAGTTGTCCTCTGCACTGGAGAAAGCATACTTTACTTGGGGTTCAACCTGAGCCCTAAGCTCCTCATATGGATGAGAATCTCGATGTTGAATCACCAACTCCCTAGATCATGCTAGAATTAACAATTCATCCGGGTAGTTTAGTGCACGGATGTCCTTGAGTCGCAAGAGAGCCAGAGTGGCATCTATGCACTTCGCGAAGGTGTGAGGGGATAAAGCTAGACCGAAAGTAGGAACTCAATATTGGTATGCATTGCCTCTAAATGCGAACCTCAGGAACTTCCTGTGACTGGGCATTATTTAATGTGGAAATATTTGTCTTTTACATCTATCAACACAAACTAGTCCTTGAACTGACTCTGTGGAATGATAAGTTTGAATGTCAACATCTTGAATGTGTATGTCCGAAGAGTACGGTTCAGATGGCACAGATCTAAAAGTGGCCACATACTCCCATCTTTTTTGTGGGCCATGAAATAATGGCTGTAAAGGCCTCCTTCCCTCAGAGAAAGGGGTACATGTTCTGTGGCCCCTTTGTCCAAGAGGGATCTTACCTCCTCCATTAACATTGGGCTTTGCTTTGTGCTGACTACTGTGGTGAGGACACCTCTGAACTGGGGGGGTCGAGCTCTGAACTGGACCCAGAAACCCTTTTTTATGATGAACAGAACCCATGGAGACAGATTTGGCATTAGTTTCCACTCTGCCAGATGGTTTTTTAGTGACGGTAACTCTTCCACATTCTGTTGGAGGGAAATCATCAGATTTTTATTGCCCTGTGACAGCTTGCTGACCAGAGAAGACTGAAAACTTGGGACGACATTGGCTAGGGGAGGCCCTACAGTAATATTGGGGGCTAACTGCCCTTACAACCTCACATTCCCTGATACTTGTCTCCGCAGCCCATCAGAACTGCTCCTACTTTGTCTGCTTGGCATTAATGATCATTCTCAGATCAGGCCTACTAGCAGACTGTGGTTGCCTGGTCCGCCTGGCTCTCCATGGGGGGAGGCAGCAGGAGACCTTATCCTTCTCCGCCATCCCTGAGAGGTTGAGCTATAGGTGCCTCTCTACCGCAACCAAGATACCCATTGAATGGCCGGCCGATATGCCGGCCCAATTCTATCGAGCTCACTCAGCAGGTCTGCTTGGTATTCCATTTTATGCAGTGACCCAAAAGCAAGACCCCCTACCGCATAGGCTTTGCCAACCAACGCTGAGATGGTCTTTCACGGCTTGAAAGGCAAAGCTGGCCCCCCTAAATTCCCTGCTGTTGATGGAAAGAGGTAGCTCGCAAGCGCCTCCTCCACCTTCAGCATAGCCAAATACCCATACTGTTCATTCCCCACGATTCAATTCAAGTCAATTCAGTTTTATTTGTATAGCACTTTTCACAATGGATATTGTCACAAAGCAGCTTTATAGAAATATATAAATTTCAGATCTAAATTTTAAATCGATAATTTTTTCCCTAATGAGCAAGCCAGCGGTACGAGTGGCAAGGAAAAACTCCCTGGAGATGATATGAGGAAGAAACCTTGAAAGGAACCAGACTCAAAAAGGGAACCCATCCTCATCTGGGTGACACCGGATAGTGTAATTATAAATAATTTACTTCTATAACTGTGTGCTATACAATAAAACAAAGAGTTGAATTGTGTAATCAGGAAATTCACCACAGTCTCAACATGAAGTCTATTCTGCTGAAATCATGAACTGTCTGTCGATGGAGACCAAAGCCTGTGCAATTGTAGTCCAAAACCATCACCGCAACCACAGTCCCAAGACGCTGCATCAGAACTGCTCGCATCAATTGCAGACCAATGCCATCTCCATGGCTTCCAAGTGTCCCCAGGTTGTCCATATGGGGTCATCCTCAGCAACAGTGACTGGCCTCGAAGCGATGAGAACTCCAGAAGCAGGGCACCAGGATGGTCCAGGCAGGCCCAGAGAGCAGAACAGGTCAGGCCCACTGCTATCCCAAGAGCAACACGTAGAGCTCGTTATTGTGACGATTAAAGGTTGGTATCACCCAGTCTTCACAGGTGTTGGCATCATCTGGATGGCCACACACCTGGTTATAAATGAGGTTGTAAATGCCTATAAATACGGCTGGTGTGTGGTTTCCCCCAGAAGTGCGATATTTCAATATGCACTTCTGGAAAAAAGGGGAGTTTTCTATGGTGTGAGCAAGATTTATTTTCACTGAGGATATTGCTCATACAGCTTGCTACGAGCCACTTCCTCTTCCCTGGGCCAGTCTAAATTCAGCTTCTCTACAGCCCTAGTAATCACTTCATGCAGCCCTTTATATGCTTGAGAGCTGCTATCCATTTTTAATGCAATGGCTTTCCCTCAGGCTCTTCGGAGAGGGTGGGTTGACTCTCCATACCCAAAACCCTGAAGCGGAGAGTCAGACCTGGAAAACAGAGTAAGAGATAGAACAGTGCTTGTCTGAGGCTCCTCCTTCAGATCCATATGGCATCCCCAGGACCTGAGCTGGCTGGCTGCCTCGGCAGTGGCTGGCCCAGATCTGCGAGGCTCCAAAACCCAACTCCCTTTGGCCGAGAAGAGAGCGAGCCACGAGCAGACCTGCCAGACTGTAAAGCATTCACAATGCACACAGTCAGCCCCCTCAAAGGCAGCTGTGGCATGCTCCACCCCCAGACACTTCAGATAGAAAGTGTGTACGTCCCCCTCTGTAATAAAATGGGAGCAAGGTGTAACACACTTCCTGAACTTTCTCTGACTCATACTTTTCTCTTTTTTTTCAAAGGGACAGAAAAGTAAAGAGATTTTTTTTTTTAAATAGAGCGGAAGTGAGGAGATTTTGTTTGAGGGTTCACAAAAACGACCAAAATGCCGTCTTTGCTGAAGATAATAAGGCTAATTACGTGGTTTACAGGCACCATTTTATAATCATGCGATGCACGAAATGCCATGTCACCTGACCACGGCAGGCCAATAAATAGGCATGATTTCACACAGACTTCAGATACCTGTCACGAATCAAGGTTGAGCCAGAAGCAAGTGCAGATAATGACATTTATTGAAACAAACATACTAAGAAACAAAGACACTAAGACAACGTGGAATAACACTGTGGCATGAAACAAAACACCGAGACATAAACAACCAGAGTCTAGGACAACGAAAGACAAGCAAACAGTGCAGACAAGGACTATATATACACATGAGTGCTCATTAACAAAACGTGAATCAGGTGCAGGTGGTCATGTGACAGCTAGTGCAGTGCAGTGGCTGATGGGAAGTGGAGTCCAGAGTTTCTTGATACGTGACAATACCGGTCAAAAGCAAGGGTGCTTCCCACAGCATGAAGCTCATACTGAAGGTTGAGTTCCCTTTGAAAGGGAACAAGCAGATACTTGCATGGGACTTCACCATTCTCAGGCAGTCACATACTAATTTGAAGTCCAAGGAGATGGAAATTTATGATGACCTTTTTCTAGGACTTTTTCTGTCATACACTCAGCATCCACTATATTAAGAACACCTGTACACCTGCACATTCATGCAGTTATCTAATCAGCCAATCATGTGGTAGCAGTGCAGTGCAGAATGGTGCAGAAAACAAAAACTATTCTTTAATGATTCTTGAAATGATGTCGATGAGAGAGATTAGATTAAAATGACTAGACTTGTTTAGGCTGACAGGAAGTCTATATTAACTCAAATAAGCATTCTTTACAACCATGGTGAGCAGAAAAACATCTCAGAAAGCATAACACATCAAACCTTGAGGTGGATGGGCTACAACAGCAGAAGACCACATCAGGTTTCACTCCTGTCAGCCAGATACGAGAATCTGAGACTATCATGGGTGCCAACTCGCCAAAACTGGACAGCTAAAGACTGAAAAAATAACAGGTGATTTTTTTTTTTCCTTAAATTGTTCAGTTTTGGTAAGTCTGTGCCCACTGTAGCCTCAGACTCCTGTTCTTGGCTGACAGGAGTGGAACACAATGTGGTGTTTTGCTGTTCTAGTCCATCCACCTCAATGTTCGATGTTTTGTGCATGCTGAGATGCTTTTCTGCTCACTACAATTGTAAAGAGTGATTACTTGAGTTACTATATCCTTCCTGGAAGCTCAAACCAATCTGACCCTTTTCCTCTTTTCCTTATCAACATGGCATTTCTTTCCACAGAAATGTTGCTCACGCAATGTTTTTAATTTTTCACACCATTATGTGTAAACTCTAGAGACTGCTGTGTGAGAAAATCCCAGCAAATCAGCAGTTTATGAAATACTCAAAGCAGCCCGTCTGGTACCAATAACCATGCCACAATCAAAGTTGCTGTCACATGTTTGGCTGATTAGATAAGTGCATGAATGTGAAGTGTACAGGTGTTCCTAAGAAGGTGGTATGGTGGTGAAGTGTATAAGGTATATGTCATATCAGAGTAAGGATAATTAACAATTACAATACAAAACAAATTAAAGAGAAGAAGTATACCACACCATCAATACATATACAGGTGCATCTCAAAAAATTTGAATATCGTGGAAAAGTACATTTTTTATCCATAATTTAATTTAAAAAGTGGAACTTTCATATATTCTAGATTCATTACACATAAAGTAAACTATTTCAAGCCTTTTTTTGTTTCAGAGCTTTGAATTTCCCCTTCTATAACAGTATTTCATCAGAACTAAATTCGCTCCTTATCCTTGTATTACTCACAAATCTGTGCATGTGCTTCGTACAGCGATATTTAAAACCAATGACATATGTTTGCATATGACTGTTACGACAGGCTAACATCTTTAGTCAAATCGCAGCTGTTCTAAAGGACAAGCTGAAGGCCGCTATCAAAGCAACCTGGGCTTCCAGAACACCTCATCAGTGCCACAGGCTGATTGCCTCCATGCCACGCCGCATCGAAGCAGTAATCTGTGCAAAAGGAGCCCTGAAAAAGTATTGAGTGCATAAATTAACATACTTTTCAGAAGGTCAACATTTCTGTATTATAAATTCTTTATTCTAATATTATGAGATACTGGATTTTTGATGTCCATGAGCTGTAAGCGGTAATCATCAAGATTAAAACAAAAAAAAAAAGGAACGTTTTCACTTTATGTGTAATGAATCTAGAATATATGCAAGTTCCACTTTTTGAATTAAATTATGGGGGGAAAAAAGGAACTTTTCCACGATATTCAATTTTTTTTAGGTGAACCTATATAGTGCACTTACTGTAATGCCACCAGTTGTTAGTGTTTTTTGGTCATTGTACTATGATTGTTCTCATTAGAAGAGAAGTAATGATGGTGTTTTGATAAATAAGTGGTTGTGATTTGAGACATGCTTGTGGTGTTATGGTAGTTATGTATTTAGTTCATGTAATTAACTGATGTACTAAATTGCAGGGCTGTGAAAAGATATATATGTAAAAGTGATCATGCCGGTGAATCGTGCTTGTGAGCAATTCTAAAAATTGCTCAGAGTAATGGAAATGGAACATACTGTGCCTTTGCACATGAGGATTCAATTGGCTTATGTTGCTATATTGTGTGGGCTGTCCATGTCCTCTCTTTCTCTCAATCTCTCTTGCTCGCTCTCTCTCTCTCTCTCTCTCTCTCTCTCTCTCTCTCTCTCTCTCTCTCTCTCTCTCTCTCTCTCTCTCTCTGAGAAATCTGAGGTCTGTTTTGTTGAGTGTGAAAGCCTCAGCTGATTGCTAATGATAGATACTAGAAGAGTCATTCACTGACTGAATGCCAATACATCTGGTACTAAGTCTTATGTCATGACCATAGACCATGTTTTTCATCACAGAAATAAGTCCACCTCTGTCAGAACAAGACAGTAATATGCTGTGCCCCTGTATATTGCATTGTTGAATTTCCATTTCTTGTCACCAGTTAAAGGGGTGTAATAGTAACACATTCAACTGCTTTTAAAACTGTTCATTTCTGTTGTTTTTTGTTTTATCTAATGAATACTCTATATTTCTCTACTCAGAGATTTTGCTGAGAACCACATTGAGGTGCTGAATTACTCCACTCTCATGACATGTAGTGAGCTCACAGTACTGTAAGTTGTTTAATGCCTCGGAGTATTGTTATATTTGGAAAGTATCATAAATTGCTCAGTATCATGCTTAAGGTTTGCCGGTGTTATAGTGTTAATGTATGATCAAATTACACTCACCGTCCACTTTAATAGGAACACCTGTACACCTGCTCTTTTATGCAGTTATCCAATCAGCAAATCATGTGGCAGCAACACAATGCATACAAATCATGTAGATACAGGTCAAGAGCTTCAGTTAATGTACACATCAAACATCAGAATGAAGAAAAAGTGTGACCTCTACGACTTTGATCGTTGCATGGTTGCTGGTACCAGATGGGCTGGTTTGAATATTTCAGAAACTATTGATCTCCTGGGATTTTCACACATAACAGTCTCTAGAGTTTATACAGATTGGTGCAAAAAACAATCAACATCTTGTGTGAAACACCTAGTTGATTTACAAGTGTTCCTATCAACATGGGCGGTGAGTGTAAATTTCATTGCTAATAATAATCCAATGAAATTTTGCATGTTTTGTTTCTAGAAATTACAGAAATAATTAATTAAACAATCAATATAGCAAAAAGTCAAGTATTCAGTGGTCGTGTAGGTTAGCAGCTTGGTTATGAATCATTAACTTTGTTTTTTTTTTTGAACATTTTTCCCTTACTGCTGCCTTTGTGTCATATTGAATAAGATATTCAGAGATGGGAAATTAAGTATTCATATGTTTAAGGAATTCCATATTCATATGGTTAAGGCATGGTCTTCGCTTGAATTTCTAAACAGCCCAAAGTATTTACATTTCCTGTGTGCTATTGCCAGTTTTACTTGTATTTACTTGTACTCTTGGGACAGGAGTTTTTTTGTTTTCTGGTTTTCCCTTTTCTGTCAATTGCCATAAGATGTAGCATAAAAGCAAGAGATCACTCACTCACTCACTTTCAGTAGCTGCTATATCCTGGTCAGGTTTATGGTGGATCCGGAGGCTTTCAATGGCATGTCAGTCTATCACAGGGCAGCTTTCACACACTCATTCACCCCTAGAGGTAATTTAGCACAGCTAATCCACCTACTCACATGTTTTTGGCACGTTAGAGGAAACTAGAGAATCCATAGGAAACTCACTCAAAGAAAACATGCACAGAAACTCCAAACAAACACTAAGATGAGCTCAGGATTGAACCAGAGACCCTGGAGCTGTTAGATACCAATACCATTTTTTTGCACCACTTTGCCACCTTGCAACTGATAAGTTTTCTTAAAAATTTGACTATCCTGAAAATTTTATGTAGTACTTCAGTAGAGATGTAGCCAAGTATTCTATCCCTACTTTTAGCCTTTCCTAACAGTAGTTTTAGATTTTGAAATCTAAAATAAATATGATCATAGATACTGTGTTCTGAGTGTTCATTAGTCATCATTTATTTTTATAACAGACTTTTCCTGTTTTTAAGATCATTGCGTGAGAATAAAATCAGGACTCTTCCTGAAAACACTTTTCAATCACTTGGAGCATTGGCAGAGCTGTGAGTACATGAAAGAGTGCCATGTGTACATTTTCATCTTATCCAATATCAGTTATGATTATGGGTTGCTTTTCCAACAGACACATGCTTCTACTTACATAATTTCCTGTGTTCCTTTCTTTTCCTGTCTTTATAGGGATTTGTCCTGCAACAGGATTGCTGACCTTCCCAATAACATATTTGAGAATTTAAAATCACTGTTGAAACTGTGAGTTAGTTTCTTTGTCTACTATTGCAGGTGTAGAATTCTGCTAAATTCTTATATTTAAAAATAAATATATTTTAGATGATTACAGTGATAGATTTCAGTTTTGGGTTTCTTTGCAGAAATATATCACACAATCCTTTGCTGCACATTCATGCTGGTCATTTTGATCACCTGGTTCAGCTTGAGTCTCTGTGAGTAAATTAACACAAGTGGCTTTACAATAAGTGGCTTTGGAAATTACATAATATTGTGCAAAGTGTTTATATTTACTATTATATCAGCACTGTTAGTGATATCAGACTGTGTTTTGCAGAGGATTGGAGGACATTGAGATTCCTGATATACAAACAAAGATGTTCCTCCCCATGGGCAAACTTTCTTATATGTACGTGCTGTAGTTCCTTCTATGCTAATGCTGTCAGGATTTGCCCAGTGTATGTATGTATTATTAATCAGCCTCAATTTTTCCTGTGCAGATATTTTAAGGATTTTCAGTACTGTTCCTATGCACCACATGTGCGTAAGTGCAAACCCAACACAGACGGGATCTCTTCATTTGAGGACCTATTGGCCAACATGATCCTAAGAGTGTCCGTCTGGGTTATGGCCTTCATCACCTGCTTTGGAAATCTCTTTGTTATTGGAATGCGATCATGCATTCGTGCAGAAAACCACCTGCATGCAGTGTGCATCAAAGTCCTGTGCTGTGGGTTTACATTGCACAAAGGAAACACACAAGTCATCCATCACTCATCCATTTACTGAAACACGCACAAACGCACCTAATTGACAAACAGTTTTTGTGGTGATGTCACACATTCAAGTGACATACACTCAGTTACTATGATCAGATTTGAAAGGACCAGCGATTTATTTATAAATGACATAACAGAGACTGTTGAAAGGGTTTGGTTAGAATTATGGTAAAACAGTGATGAATGGGGATATTAGCCACAGAGACAAGTAGACCAGTAAGATAAATCATGAAAACATTTGATGCAAAAGACCCTCATGATCAGAGAAAGGTAGATGGCTGCATTTTAATCTGTATGGGGTTGTGTTTGGAGGTATGTGTGATCTCAGTAAAAGGGGCATCCTGTCCTGTGAGATCTGGACTGCACAGGTTCAGGCAATTTTTTGTTCGAACTTTTTGCAGCATGAAGATAATTACCAGAGCCATAATCAGCTGTGGCTGATAATGTGTGCAGACAGTCACTGAAGTCACTGAAGCCCTTCAAATGAGTTTAATTATGTCCCATAGCTAGAAAAGTGCAGTGCTGTGATTTCTTATGTTTTTGTGTATATCTCATACTAAATTGTTTCAGAAATGAAAACAAAATCTAAGATAAAACAAAGGCAACCTGAGTAAACACAACATGCAATTTTTAAATGATAATATTTATTTATTGAAGCAAATAATTATCCAATACCAACTGGGCCTGTGTGGAAATGTATTTGCCCAATAGTTACTAATTCCCGAAATCTGTGAAACTGCATTCATAATGGGGTTCAGATGGATTAGATGCAGCCAGACCTGATTACTGCAAACCCTGTTCAATCAAATTAACACTTAAAGAATACTTTTTCAACGGCACGAATTTGGTTAAAAGGTCTTGCACAGTAACGCACTATGCCAAAATTGAAAGAAATTCCAGAAATAATGAAGAAGAAGGTGATTGAAATACATCAGTCTCTGAAGGGTTACAAAGCTATTTCAAAGGCTCTGGGACTCCAAAGACCTACAGTGACAGCCATTATCTCCAAATGGAAAAACTTAGCACAGTAGTGAGCCTTCCAAGAAGTGGCCAACCTTCCAAAATCATGGTTCAGGGTTCTTATTTTGTCACATACATATTACATGTGTGATATAATGTAGTGAAATGTTTTTCATTAGTTACTCATCCTGCAGTGCACTAACAAACAGACCAACAACGACTAATGATGTACACACACGATAAAATAGAATGTAGTAAAATAATAAAATACAGCAGATGTAATAAAATGCTATAGAATGTAGAATAACATAATAGGCTGTAGAATAAAAAGTTTAAATATAATGGACTGTAGGGAATATGATATGAAAAAATGGAATTTAATAGAATATGATGTGTGGGAGCAGATATACAGAATTTTAAAGGGTATATAGAGTTTCTACAATGTGCAAAATAATACATTTTTCCTTCTCTAGAGTGCAGATTGCTTTGTGTATGTATGTTGTATGTGAGGTAGGAATATGCAGACTTTCAAGTGTTCAGTAGCCAGATTGCCTGAGGGTAGAAACTTCTGTGTAGTGATACAGGGGAGAGAAGTCTTGATGGTCTTCTCTGCTGCCCCCACCACTATTGTTAGTGTCTGTCGGTCCTGGGCTGTGGTGCCGCCAACCCATGTGGTGATGCTCCCTGTGAGAAGATTCTCCACAGCCCCAGTGTAGAAAGCCCTCAACACTTTGTGAGAGACATTGGACCTGGCCAGGCATCGTAGATGGTTGAGGCGCCGATGTCTCTTCTGTGAGGTGGACTCCTAGGTATTTGAAGCTGCTCACCCTCTCTACTGTGGCCCCATTGATCATCAGGTGGCTGTAATTCCTCACCTGCTTCCTCCCATAATCAATAATCATCTCCTTAGTTTTGGTGACATTCAAGGAGAGATTTTTACTGTGGCACCATGTGGAGAGGACATCTACTTTCTCTAGGTAGGCCTCGTTGTTGTTGTTGTTGTTGTTGTTGTTGTTAGTGATGAGGTCTAGCATCACTGTCTCATCGGCAAACTTCACCAGTTTGTTGGAGCTGTGTTTGGCTGTGCAGTCACTGGTATAGAGGGAATACAGAAGGGGCTGAGGACAGAGGGTCTCTGGTGCTGAGGGTGAGCATAGAGGAAGTGTGATTTCCTATCCTGACCACCTGAGGGCATCCGGTTAGGAAGTCTAGGATCCAGTGTCACATGTAGGAGTTCAACCCTACAGTAGGTTCTGGAGCTTTCTGCAAAAGTGAGAGGGGACAGTGGTGTTAAACGGTGTGTGGTTGATCATCTGTGGACCTGTTGGCTGATGGGGAGGGAGGAGCAGACGTAAGTTCTGACCAGTTTTTTTGAAGCACTTCACCATAGAAGTGAGTGCTACTTTGCGGTAGTCATTCAGGGACACAGGACAGGGGGTTTTGGTGACAGGAATAATGATGGAGAACTTAAAACATGTTGGAATGACCCGATGATTGAAGGAGAGGTTAAAATGGTGGTGAAAACTGGTGCTAGTTGTTTAGCACAGACTTTTAGCACAGGTGCAGGGATGTTGTCTGGGTCTCATTCTCTTCTGGTGTTAACTTTGTATAGCACTTTCCTCATGTCCAGTCCTTCCTCTTCCCCAGCTCGACCTGATTGTTCCTGCTCATGGTTTTCCTGGTTTGTGTTGGTGCTGGTAGCCTCAAAATGCAAATAAAAGATCACGTCATTGGCTAGGGAGGCACTGCCATTGTTTATGGCGGGGGGCTGTCTTTGTACAGACACCTGGAATCTGCCTGTTCAAACTGGGTTCAATCTTGTCCCTGCATTTCCTTTTTGTTTCCCTCACTCTCTTCCTCAAGTTATAGGAAGCCACTTTGTATTCATCCATGTTACTAGTCTGCAGCCCTGCATTGTAAGCAGCTGTGCATGTTTTCAGAGCTTTCCACATGGATCGATCTACCGTGGGAATGGTCTCTCCTAACAGAAACTCTGTATAACCAAGCACAGTTGCTGTAAACTCGCTGTTGTCATCAGAGCTGCGGCAAAAGTCCTCCAAGAGCACAGCAACGACTCATCCAGAAAGTCACAAAAAAGCATTTGGTTGCAGTTATTGCTGCTGAAGGTGGCACAACCAGATTTTAAGTGTAAGGAGGCAATTAGTTTTTCACATTGGTGATAGGTGTTGGATAGCTGTTTTTTTGCTTCAATAAAAAAATAAAGAAAGAAAAACAGTATTGTGTGTTTTTTTCAGGTTGCCTTTGTTTAATGTTGTATATCGTTTGAAGGTCTAAAACTATTTACTATTAGATATACACAAAAACAGAAGAAATCAGGAAGCGGCAAATACTTTTTTACAGCACTGTACATTCACCTTGACCTTCTGTTACTAGACCATTTAAATGGACTATATAACATTTATATCTAAATGATCTGCTAATAGAATTAAACATTTCAAGCTTGAAATTAGTAAATATGTCTATAAAAAGGCTTACTGGTTATATACTTGTTATATAGTAATCTCAAAATGAAAATTATTAGATAACCTTTCCTATATAAAAGATATCTTCACTTGCTAAGATATAATTTTTTTGCAGCGTTCCCTCAAACTATCTTTTCTCCTGTTTTCTGCAGGTGCAGACTGTCTGATGGGTGTCTACCTGTTCTTTTTGGGGGTGTTTGACATGAAGTTCCGTGGTGAATACAATCGGAATGCACTGCTGTGGATGGAGAGCCAGGAATGCCGCACCATTGGCTTCCTGTCCATGCTGTCTTCCGAAGTGTCCGTGCTCCTCCTCACGTACCTGACTCTGGAAAAGTTTCTGGTCATTGTGTTCCCCTTCAGTCATCTACGACCTGGGAAGCTGCAGACTGGTGTGGTGCTTGTCTCCATCTGGCTGCTAGGATTGCTTATAGCTGGTGTCCCTCTGCTAAGTGATGACCTTTTTGGCAACTACTACGGACGCAATGGAGTCTGCTTCCCCTTGCATTCTGATAGGCTTGAGAAGCCCACCGCGAAGGGTTACTCTACAGGAATATTCCTTGGTGATTTTTTGTCATTCTGTTCAAATGCATTTCAATTTAAATTTGGAGGGGAAAAAATGTAGTTCATATGCTGAACTGACATTTTTATATATACATTAACATGTGCATGGATAACTATATCCAGGGTATATACAAAAATAATTCATATGCAAATGGTTTAATAAATAACCTAATATTTAGAAATCTTAAAAATGTATCTTAAAACTGATAAATTGATCAAGTAAAATAAGTATGAAATCTGTTCTATAATTACTTATGAGCTAATTTATTGATGTCCTCCGGTTGCTAATTTTTATTTTATTTTTCCCTAATCAATGATTTTGCTGCTGTTGTTTTTTCATTTACTGTATTTCCTTAACAATTAATTTATTAACTGCTTTATACTGGTCAAGGTTGAGGTGGGTCAGGAGCCTGTTCCAGGAACTATGGATTTTTGGGCAGTGGGAGGAAACCAGAGAACCTCTAGGAAACCCACATGGAAACAGGGAGAATAGAAAAAGCAGGCTTGAACCAGGGAGCTCAGGCTTGAAATAGGAAATGTACAAATGCAACCCACTGTGCCTTCACCCCTGTATTTATATATGCCCCTGTTTATTTATTTTTGTATTTACTTATGATTATGAAAAAAGGGCTATCAGCCATTCACATATTGGTTCTATTGGTTAATCAATCAATATTAGAGTGCAGAGCCACAGATCGGTTGTATATGCCTTCTTCGAGTTGTTCTGATGGTTCTGGTACAGACAACATGTACAATGCTGTGCAAAAGATACCACCATATTGTTTTCAATAAGATTCAAGATCTTCGTCATATGTACTTAGTACAATGAAATTCTTATTTTGTCCATTCCTCTCAAGACAGCAAGGTAAAAGGGCATAAGAAAACAATATAATACAAGACAAGACAATAGAATTGTGCACAATATGCAATAAGAACAATAAAAATAAGAAAATTTCACAGTACAATTTTTTTAAAAATGTAGTATAAGTAAAATGACAAGTAGTGTAAAGTGACAAGTAAGGATAGTGTCAGTGTAAGTGTAGTGTTAAAGTGACGATGCTTGTCAATCCAGTATATTGTGGAGTGTGTGGCAATTGAGTACTTTTTATTAATTATTTGGTGGTAAACACTAATGATGGGAAATGTACAGTACATTAATTAATTTTCAGTCAAACAGCCATGCAGTACTTAGTTATTTTCTGTTACAATGCATTTTCCCATCATTATTGTTATTCATAAATCACACAAATGTCTTTAACAATAAAAACATTATGAAATCTGTAAATATTTTATTTGGCATATGGAACTTTAATATTGGCCTGCATATATATGCATTGCTTGGCTGTCTGACTGAAAATGGAAATAATATACTGTAAATTTTTCCATCATTATTGTTTTCCACCAAATAATTAAAAGGTGCTTTATGGTCATTTGATTAAAAACAAAACTTTAGTCTCTGACTTATGCGCAGTACTATAAATTTTACACTCTTGTATGAAAATGCTATACTGGATTATTTACACTGTAGTGTCACTGGATTCAACTATTATAAATACAATTGGTAGAGAGAATTATTATGCAGTCATGGGGACTCTCTCTTATTAATGGATCTGAC
Source organism: Ictalurus punctatus (assembly GCF_001660625.3). NCBI lineage: Eukaryota > Metazoa > Chordata > Actinopteri > Siluriformes > Ictaluridae > Ictalurus > Ictalurus punctatus. The sequence goes on along the minus strand of NC_030431.2, from coordinate 10,534,421 downwards.
CAAATTAATTATACACACCAAGCAGCCTGGGACTGACTAAGTTAAATCTGCCAGACATCAATATCTATCCACATACCTAATAACATTAGCTGCGGTACGTTTGACCTGTAATCAAATCAGTAAAAATAAAACCAATTAAAAAAAGAAGACCTAATACGAGAGGAGGACCTAGTTCACTAAGGTACTTATCATCAAGTGCTAAGTAAAGTCAACAGAGAAGACACTGAAATGATTTCACACAATAAACACACCAATTTAAATTTTCCACTCAAATAATTTCAGAAATGACTTACCTTCCTTTTCCAGAAATGGTATTTTACCTGAAATGTATGTGCAAAAACATACAAGCCGTAATAAAGTAAAAAAATACAGTTTTATGCATGGTAGTATGTGTGAACCAGGTGCTAACCGGCTTTTTTGTTTATAGCTGATGTGCTGCTGTCGGCTCTTGTAAACATGATAAGACTAGTGTTGTGTATTGTGTTGGCTAGTGTTGTATACAGTAAATCTATTAATGATACACTGACCATAATAACCTGTGCTGTTTTTACAAATCCTTCCCACAGAAGTATGTGTCCTTCATTCATTCAAAATTAATGTTTCTTCATACACTATATGGCCAGAAGTATGTGGACACCTGACCCTCACACCCATATGTGGTTCTTCTCCAAACTGTTGCCACAAAGTTGGAAGCACACACTTGTATAGGATGTCTGTATGCTGTAGCATTACAATTTCTTTTCATAGGAACTAAGGCGCACAAACATGTTCCAACAGGACAATGCCCCTGTGCACAATTTGAGCTCCATAAAGACATGGTTTGCCAAGGGTAGAGTGGAAGAACTCCAGTGGCTTGCACAGAGCCCCGACCTCAACCCCGCTGAACACCTTTTGGATGAACAGGATGGATACAAATCCCCATAGCCACACTCCAAAATCTAGTGGAAAGCCTTCCCAGAAGAGTGGAGGTTATTATAACAGCAGAGGGGATTTAAAACTGGAATGGGATGATCAAAAAGCACATATGGATCAGGTTTCCGCAAACTTTTGGCCATATAGTCTATGAAAGAACTGGAATAGGCCTTCAGCTTTTTTTGGTGGTGGTTTTTGACACAGATTTTTATGTATATGTATGTTTAACCCCTGAAGTGGCCTTGTCCACCCCATTTTTATAGTTCTATAATGAGTTCTTCCCAGAATGTATTTAGATTAACAAACTGATTAGCAAGCAAATAGCCATGTGTGTTTGTGTCTTGTGTGTAGCTTATCATGCCTTCCTCTGTTAACAGGACTGAACCTGCTGGCTTTCCTAGTCATTGTCTTCTGCTACTCCAGTATGTTCTACTCCATCTATAAGACCGGTATCAACACCACAGATGTGCGTAATCGCTTGCACAAAGATGTGGCTGTGGCCAATCGCTTCTTTTTCATTGTGTTCTCTGATGCCCTCTGCTGGATTCCAATATTCCTGGTCAAAACGTTTTCCCTTCTGAAGATGGAGATACCAGGCATGTAAATGGACTGCAGTTGATTTTATATTTACCATAACATACATACCCTCAAAAAGCTGATATGTTCATAAGTATGTAATAATGTTTTCTCCTTAGACTGATTTTAGATAATTTGCATAAATTTCTCCATATTTTTTTTAAGTAGGCAGAAGAAATTATTAACTATTAATTAATTAATTAATTAATACATACAACTGACTAAAGGTAGGATGGAGGCCATATATTAAAAATAACTAACTTTTTTTTCTGAAATTTTAAATCACACTTATTGTTGAAGTAATTGTTTACCCTTAAGAAAAGTGTTCCATTTATTGTGTGTATATTTGAAATCTACAAAACCATGTAATATATCTTAATAGTGATAAGGTATTAGTTATACAAAACTAGCAATCTGAGCCTGAACTTAAAATTGGCAGTAATACAGTGCTGTGAAATAAATTGTATTTATTATAATAGTATTTATATATTTTTTTTATATAAATACAATTTATTATATATATATATATATATATAATAAATTGTATTTTATATATATATATATATATATATATATATATATATATATATATATAATAAATTGTATTTTTTATATATATATATATATATATATATATATATATATATATATATATATATATATATATAATTGTATTTATATATTTTTTATATAAATACAATTTATTATATATATATAATAAATTGTATATATATATATATATAATTGTATTTATATATTTTTTTATATAAATACAATTTATTATATATATATATATAATAAATTGTATTTATTATATATATATATATATATATATATATATATATAAAATAAATTGTATTTATTATATATATATATATATATATAATAAATTGTATTTATATATATATATATATATATATATATATAATTGTATTTATATATTTTTTTATATAAATACAATTTATTATATATATATATATATATAAAATAAATTGTATTTATTATATATATATATATATAATTGTATTTATATATATAATAAATTGTATTTATTATATATATATATATATATATATATATATATATAATTGTATTTATATATATATATATATATATATAATTGTATTTATATATATAATAAATTGTATTTATTATATATATATATATATATATATATAATTGTATTTATATATTTTTTATATAAATACAATTTATTATATATATATATATAAAATAAATTGTATTTATATATATATATATATATATATATATATATATATATATATATATATATAATTGTATTTATATATTTTTTTATATAAATACAATTTATTATATATATATATATAAAATAAATTGTATTTATTATATATATATATAATAAATTGTATTTATATATATATATATATATATATATATATATATATAAATAATTGTATTTATATATTTTTTTATATAAATACAATTTATTATATATATATATATATAAAATAAATTGTATTTATTATATATATATATATATAATTGTATTTATATATATAATAAATTGTATTTATTATATATATATATATATATATAATTGTATTTATATATTTTTTTATATAAATACAATTTATTATATATATATATATATATAAAATAAATTGTATTTATATATATATATATATATATATATATATATATATATATAATTGTATTTATATATATAATAAATTGTATTTATTATATATATATATATATATATATATATAATTGTATTTATATATTTTTTATATAAATACAATTTATTATATATATATATATATATAAAATAAATTGTATTTATATATATATATATATATATATATATATATATATATATATATATATATATATATATATATATATATATATATATATATATATATATATATATATATAAAAATCTCATACTAAATTGTTTCAGGAATTAAAACAAAATCTAAGATAAAACAAAGGCAACCTGAGTAATCACAACAAACAATTTTTAAATTATGTTATTTATTGAAGCAAAAAAGTTATCCAATACTAACTGGGCCTGTGTGAAATCTATGAAACTGCATTCATAATGCGGTTCAGCTGGACTAGACGCAACCAGACCTGATTACTGCAAACACTGTTCTATCAAATCAACACTTAAATAGAACTTTTCCAACTGCATGAAGTTGGTTAAAAGGTCTTACACAGTAACACACTATACCAAAGTTGAAAGAAATTCCAGAAGTGGTGAGGAAGAAGGTGATTGAAGTACATCAGTTATAAGTTATTTCAAAGGCTCTGGGACTCCAAAGAACCACAGTGAGAGCAATTATCTCCAAATGAAAAAAAACATGGCACAGTAGTGAACCTTCCCAGCAGTGGCCGACCTTCCAAAATTCCTCCAAGACCACAGCAACTACTCATCCAGGAAGTCACAAAAGAGCCAAGGACAACATCAAAGGAACTACAGGCCTCTCTTTCATTTAAGAGGGCAATTAGGTTTTCACATTGGTGATAGTTGTTTGATAACTTTCTTGCTTCAATAAAATAATATAATAAATAAATACTGTATTGTGTGTTTACTCGGGTTGCCTTTGTTGTGTTGTATTTCGTTTGAAGATCTAAAACTATTTAGTATGAGATATATATATATATATATATATATATATATATATATATATATATATATATATATATATATATATATATATATATATATATATATATATATATATATAAACAAGAAATCAAATACTTTTTGACATCACTGTATATTAAATTAGCAATATTAACAATATAGCTATATTAATGACTATTTTATATTATTATAACTAAGACATATTTTAATAAATGCACCAAATCACATTCTTTCTGAAGACCAAAGAGATAATGTGATAAATATTATTTCATTTTAGATAAGTTATGTTTCATATTTACAAAGACCAGATATTTTAAACATAAGGTCAACAGGAACATGATATTTCTGATTATTCAACTAATTTTTTTATTAAAAGACTGAACCAAGCACATATGATTTTAGTCAAAAACACAACTTAAATTGTTAATTAAGTGTGTTCATGTCATGCAGGCACTATAAACTCTTGGGTAGTGATCTTCATCCTGCCCATTAACAGCGCTCTGAACCCCATCCTCTACACACTGACCACCAGCTTCTTCAGGGAGCAGGTGGAGCTGTTACTGTGCCGCTGGCAACGCAGTTCGTCCTTAATGAAAGACCGCAAGAGCCTCACCAGCACCACAATCTACATGGATCCTTCCAGGCATACATTCTACCATTCGAAAGGCAAAATGTCTCGGGTCACCTATCCAGATGCGGATGCCCAGTATGACTGATGGAGCAGAAAAGTGCTGACTTTGTCATCAACCCCATCAGCATTCCATGGGAATTGAACGCTGTACTATACAAAACACAACTGGGGAATATTGGTTGGCAAGTAGGTTCTAGGTAGCAGTGTGGCCCTAGATTCATTTTTCTCCCAGAAGGATGAATACAGAAAAAGGTGGCTAATGTACAAAAGTGAAAAAAGGGGAATTGTATTTGTTGTCTCCATCAATGCAGACTAAATGGCAATGGCCAGCATCTTAACGAAGAAGAGTAAAAAAAGCAGAGATACATAAGGAGATCAGCTGCTCTTCACACAGGTCCAGTACGCTGTGTGTCAGTAGGCCACTTGAAATTTCAAATGAATGCTCTTGAGCCATTTCTTCAAGCTTTCTAAAATGAATGACCTGTGGAGGATTTCTTTTACACATGTACATTATTTAAGACCAATTTCTGATGAATTTATCTGAAATTGTAAAAAATCATCTAACTGAATACTGTACAGTTCACAAATGGAACTGTACTACACTATACAATTCACAAAATTCTGAATGCATTTATAACCAGTGTTTGGTAAGTTACTCAAAAAAAAGGAATCCACTACAGATTACTACTTAAAAATTGTAATTCGATTACATTACTGGTTACTGCATGTAAAAAGTAATCAGATTACTAATTACTTCCAAGTTACTTTCAAACCCTACAAAAATGCACTACAAAGTGAAGCTCATAGTTCTTTCAGTAATTTTAGAGTGTCTATGCATGACATGATCAGTAAAAGTTGGATTTATCATAAAATTTGCCTTGGGTGTTCACTGTTTGTAGAATTACCAGAAGGATAAAAATTTAAAACTTTTCTAACTAGGCTAGTTTGGTGTCTCTAGCCAAAGGGGAGGCACAGCTAAGCTATCATTAACAACATTTCCATCCAAGGGTGTTTTTTTTAAAGGTTAAAAGGCTTAGAATGTTTAAAACATTAAAATGTTTACAGATATAGCTGATGGAAATGCAAATTATCGATAAAGTTTCACAAGTGTTGACATAATATTTTTCATTTTAACGCATAAACTCTATGTTGATACGTTAAATGTAACATGACGGAATTTATCCATCAGTCAGGGGTAGAATAGGGGTGTGTGCGCCATCCAGCGCACTGCAAACACGTGACAAGATGCAGCAAGGAATTACTGTTTGTAGTTTCATTAGCCTCCGTTACATTCAGCAGCCTGATATAATACGATATTCATTTTTGTTTAATAGCTGTGCACACACACATACAAATCCATGGACAGTCATTTTACTAACCCTGAAAGTTTCCCCCACTACACTGTACTTGGCACAGGATGCCAGCTTGAGCAAGCAGAGAGCAACCCGCATTCTGGTCAGAACTGGTGGTTGGTGGCAACCTGCGATGAGCTCAGCTCTCCAACACTACCTCCACCATGGGCAGGGCCGGAGTGGGACCCATTTTCAGCTCCGAAGTTTAATGCCCAAGACCAGTCCATTGTTTTTCGTGGTGGAAGAACTTTGATAAATTAAGTGACAGTTCATACTATCTCGTTATATTTATTACTGTTGATCAACAAGAATACAAGGATAAATAACAAATGACATACTGAGTATTGTTTTCTGCTACAAAAACTCCAAATGTAATATTATGAAAAAACAAATGTTTGTTGGCATTTAAACAAATATGAAGTATTTCAGTAAGTAGTATACTTTTTTGGCAGCTCGTGCCATGGCATGTGATGACTGTTTGTTTATTTCTCCACTGCTCCATGTTGGTAACAACACGTGTACGTGCACGTGTGTGTATGTGAGTGACAGAGCACGCTCGCTGTATAGAGTTAATTTTGTGCCAAAACTAAAATAAATATAGCATTTTGCAAACAAACACAATCTGCTTTGCAAAGGAAAACATGCTTTGCAAACTCTCAAACAAGTAGAAAGCAATTCTCACATTCTGCCTTGATTTTCTCATAAATGCGTCCCCTTGATTTTCTAACAAATGCATCTAAGCAACATCCTCTTCCAGCCCAAAAGATTACGCTGTCGGTCAATTTACACTAGACTCCGGAGAGAAGCATTTAGCTGCTACAGTGCCATTTCCTTATGCTCTGCTCGTATCATGTTCATGTAAACTAGAACGCAGACATATACACACCTTGTTTTCCTACTCAGCATCAGAGGATGTTACTGTTTCAGTTTCAACCCCTTTACTGGTTTAAAAAAATAAATAAATCTGTGTACATACATTTTCCCCTTACACTGACTGTGTGAGCTAGTGTTTGGCAGAATTGAGAGCTGTCAGCCAATAAGACACAAGTGTTACCCTGTCTGATTGGCCTTGCCTCTGTTCACTAAAGATATAAAATTACAACACCGCCATCTTCTTTTACTAGTGTTCAGTTACATAGTGACAAACCACTCCAAGTGGAGAATTATTTGGGGCTAAAGAAAAGAATCTTTGGGGCTACAGACCCCAATGCCCAGGCCAGTTTTCACCCCTGGCAGCTGTGCAAAATGTGATTTATTTTAAAAATGCATTTTACTTAATATTGTTTTCTTAACAATAAATTTGTAATGCAAGTAACAATTTTACTGACATTAGCAACTGTAATCTAATTACATAAATTTAAAATGTCATGTGTTACATTACTGTGTTATCAGAAAATGTCATTAGATTGCAGTAATGCTTTTTGTTGTGGCACACCAAAGGATCTTTGTAGACCATTTACAGTCATTTAGACCATTTACTTCAGCTTTGTACTGTGTATGAACAACAGCTGCACCTTTTACATTTTACAAGTAGCATTTTATTTTATTTTTTTTGCTGCTGTACTAAATAGGCATAAGCACTCACTGATGCTCTAATTGTTTACAAGTTATTTGTTAATGTAATGAAACCCAAATGTGTTATTCTGTGCTAATAATACACTCTTACAAATAAAGGGTCTTCAGTGGTTCTTTACAGCACCATACACTCTAAAAAATGCTGGGTTATTTTTTTCTACCAAAACGCTGGGTTGAGCCTTTTGGGTCATTTAATTGGGTGATTTTCTCAGTCTTGGGTAGATTTGTGTAACCCACCTGCTGGGTTATGGCTGGGTTATTTTCACTGACAGTTGAATCAATGCACCCCTCCCCATCCCGACACCTCAGCCCAGCTCCTTGGATCAAATCAACTCAGCGTGGACTGAATTTGCCTTAGGTGGAGGTAGATGTTTTCACATGGACAGACTTAGATTTATTTGGATAAACAAGGTTCGTATCAGTATATTTATTCATAAAACCATTACTGTACACTAAAAAAGCAAAAATGTGCAATAACAGTGCAGTTTACATGACATTAAATGCACCGTTACTGTATCTTTGTTAACTTTGGCTTATTTGTTTGTAATGCCAACTGGATTGTAAGTTGGTTACTCAGTTTTTTGGATGTTTGATCAAAATCTGACGTTTATGTCATTTTTATGACATTTATTTCGAAGTCTATATACACCACTTTAGCAGCTCTAGAAATACATTTCTGAAGAGCTTGTGTATAAATAAAGGACATACTATGTTGACATACAGTATTTGTTTTTAATGTGGTTTATTTGACATTTTCAAAGGGCATAAATAATCCTGAAAATATTAAGCCATTTATTAAATAAAATTAATGCAGTGTTTTTGTAAAAATTGAAGCACTCTTTGGGTTGAAAAAGAACCCATTTGCTGGGTTAAAATGAACAACCCAACTTGATGGGTTAGTTTAACTCAAAATGTGTTCTGTCATATATTTACCCAGATGTTGGGCTAAAAAATAACCCAATTTGGGTTGTTTTTATCCCAGTGTTTTTAGAGTGTAGGTTCTGCAAAGAACCTTCTTGTCACAAACCATATTTCATTGTATAGGCTTCTTGAGTTGAGCTGTATGGTTCTTTGGAGATTAGAGAAGTATTTTATGCTTCCTAATATATTCTTCAGAGCCGTGTATTGGTTCTTCAAGATATTATCCTTTAACAAGTTAAAGTGAACCCTATTCATTTCTTTGTGGGACTGGAAATGGTTCTACTAGCAAGAACCATATTTTGGTTGCTTAAAGTACTAACTAAGAATTTTACGATAACATAGTTCCTTGTTGCATTGCTGTCAAGAGCCATTTCTGGGTTCTTTAAAGCACCAGTAAATAGATGGTTCTCTAAAGAGAGTAAAATGTTTTTTGTGCAACTTTCTCCTATGACATCAGGCTAAAAAAAACCATTTTGGTTCTAATTGGAACCTTTATGTTTAAGAGTGTACAGTAATAATATGTTGTATGTGTTTATGTTTAAATGTTTGTCATTGCCATCTCTTATGTCCCTCATCATATTTTGCATTGAACTCCTCCCATTTGTCAGGTCACCACTGTAAATTGTTTTATATGGCTTGCCAGGATGAATGATAATTAAAATGAACAAGCTTCTGTGAAATAGCGATGTGCATATTTGTAATACAGATTTTAACCATAAAACTGTCTATAGATATTACCATACAGCACATAGTAAAAAAAAATTAATAGATAAAGCACCCCAAGAACTTGATTCCTTCATGTCAGAGGAAAGTCCAACTTTTTGGACCCAGGATGCAGAACATAGCACCGCCTCCTCACAGTTCCAGGGTCTCAGAGGTTTGATCCCGAGTTCAGGTTACTCTCTGTGCAATCTCACATATTCTCCCCATGTGGATTGGCTATGCTAAATTGCCCCTAGGTTTGAACGTGTGTAAATTCAATGGCCCACCTCAGGCACCTATATACTAGGGGTTATAATAAACATTTTTGTGACATAAGCCAAGGAATTTGTCAACCCTGTTACTGCCATTCACACAATTATTTGCTACTGACTCAAATGGATTCACATGCATTTTTGCAAATTAACTGCCTCTCATTACAATATGAATAATTAAAGTCAGTGTATACTTAATTATGTACACTTTTACAAGTAAAGTTATCAAAATTATGTTGAGTATCTTAAAATGTTGCTTTACTTTGTGAATGTTGCTATAATTTAAATGATTTCCTCAATGTTTTACAAGATGTAATTGATTCCTCTATTTGACTTGATAACATTTCAATTCAAGTTGAATTGAGGGTAACGGCGTTGATGACAGTAACAGGGTTCAGGATACAAATGTTTACATTGATAACCCCAATACAGCAAATATAAAGGTCTATCTGAGGTCAATTACTGTCATTTCACTGGTTAGATAAGCATTTGCTTGATATTTATTCTATTTACAGGTAGCACATTCATAAATTTCTCAAATCTTATGTCATCTTTTTACGATTTCTTAGATAAGTACACATTTCCAAATAGAATCATGCAAGTGTAGCAATTTTTTTTTTTTTTTTTTTTTTTTTTAATTCTTACAGGTTACATGGATAAGTACAACAAATTTCTTTTCACACAAAAGTCCAAAGATTATGATTAATTTTAAATGTTTCCACATTGATGAATGAGTAGATTACTCTTAGCAAACAGGACATCATTGTTTATTTAAATTTCCTTTTATCTTTTTAAATCTTTAATTCATTTTACATGTAGGGTTGATGCTAAAAGAACATGGCAGCATGTGTCATAAATGAAGTTTTTCAAACAAAGGTTCAAAATTGTTCTGTATCTTTCAAATATTCTGGCAGTAGGGTTGCTATTGTATGATTGTTACCAGTGGTTATGCACAAAACAAGATTATAAACAAGACAAAATAAGGCTGGAACACTTACCTGCTCTCTACAGTTGAATTCATCCTAAGAAATTTGTTACTTCCTCCAAATCAGACTAAATAAAATAATACTGTAAGAAACTTTAAATTCGGGCATGGAGGAGAACCAGCTGACCATAAAGATCAAGTTTAATAATAAACCAAACTCAAACATAAAATAAACCACCCAAATGTAACACAAAGCGCACATACATCTGTCTTCCTCTCACTGGTGCTTCCAGCCGCTCCTTTATCGCTCTCTCCCACTGATTAGCCAAATCAGTGCCAGGTGTGCATCCTCACAGCCTGGCCCCTCTCTCTTCCTCGCCACAAATACATTACTGTACAGAAGATTTTTCTACAAAGTAACAGAGTTGACAAATATGGGGACATGTCTATTTTTAATCAGTTGCAATATTAAATAATAATCAAATATGATAAAATTCATTATCAATAAATTAGGGCAAATATGAGAGAGAAACAGTTTGTATATAATGTAACCTTAGTTTTGACAGGTATAGGTCAAAGGTCAAAAAGATACATATTCTCACTCTCTATATCTAGATCAAAGGTCATGATCATAAAAATATTTATAGTTAAGTTAAATCGGGATCACATACATTCCTGACACAAACGTTACCATACCTGGTACGGCCATATGTATTCCACCCACACAAGTTGCACATATGTTCTTTCTAACACTCTGAGGTAGGTCATAAAAATATATATAGTTATGTTAAATCTGGATCACATCCATTCCTGACACAAACGTTACCATACATGGTATGGCCATGTGTATTACACATCCAAACAAAAATAACACACACACACACACACACACACACACACACACACGCGCGCGCGCGCACGCACAAACACACATATGCACGTACATACAAACGTATGCATATGAACCTGTTTATAAAAGTCGAGCATCCCTCTAGGTTTTATAATACTCTGTACTTAGAACAACGTGTGCGAGCTTACAACATGGCTGATGTTTGTCCTAACGCGCCGAAAAAAACTCACCCTTTTTTGGGAAGAATAGAAAAAATGTTAGAACATGAAAAGATTCAATATTGGGTAATGTCAAACGGATGTACAGCCGGGGTTTTTTTCGATGCAGAAAAAGCAACCGTTTTACTTTTCAAGTTCTCGGTCCCGGGACACACGATCTTTCCTTTCACGTAGAATATGAAGCACTCTGAGTCAGGCCTAGGTCAAAGGTCAACACCGTAAAACCCCGTTCTGATGCATTCCCACACACACACACACCCCCCACACACTAGCATGCATACGAACCATCTATAAAAGTCGAGCACTTCGAAAGTTTTAACATCGGCAAAGGTTCGACCGAATTTCAAGAGTCTATCCTTCACTACTTCCAGACACCATGGATTTCTCAGCAGGTAAAAATATGTATTTTAATCAATTAATAGTTAATTATTAAATTTCAATTTATAGATAAATTGAAATACAATGTTTATGTAATTATCCAATTGGCAATGATATTGATATAAACTTAGAACTAATCTTTCTGAGTACAAAAATCATCATCCTTATCTGGTCATTATGTAATCTGGTATGATACTTTATCTCAAATTTAAATATTTATTACATTTATATTACAGTGCAAGACCGAGTTAAGCTCATCTGATTCTAGTGTATAGGTAATTAAAATTTGTCTCTTAGATCTATGTAGTGATCTAAAATGGAAATGTGAAGTTATTAAAAGTATGTTTTACTGTTTTATAGACAGCTTGGTGATTATTTCTGATGATGAGATTCCCGAAACAACCGCTCATGACCTTTTGAATCTGAGCTCCACACGTAAGTCATAACATAAAATTATGATTGTTTCATGCTGTAAAGTCTTTCATACGTGAATATAACATTGTTTGTATCATATTCAGAAGTTGAGGGAAACGTGACTAACAGTGCTTACGACGGAGATATTTCAGGTGAGTTGATGTATATTTTACCTTCTATTTACCCAGCACAAAAAATAAATAAATAAATAAATGAAAGCTCTTTCACATGTTCTGTGACTTATAGATACAAGTAATGCAATAGAAGACCAAGAGGAAATCATCTCGGAAACCGACATTCAACAAGACATCGAACTACAACAGATCTGTGCAGTGTGGCGTGAATTCTTCGAAGCAAAGACTGATTTATTGGAAAACTTTGGACAGATTGATTATACACTTGAATCTGGTCGAGGTACAGATTTTATCCCTTTACTGTACAGCACGCTTGAAAATGTGAATAGATGTCTCTCAGTGAACATAAAGTTGATTGGAAAATTGTATGATAGATATGGCGCAGAAACGACTGAAATGCAGTTCGGATATAGAGACTAAAAAAAAAAGGGGAACCGAAAATTCTCCATTATCGCATGATTTCTTTTAGGACGGAAACCAGAGTTTTTCAAATGGTCCGTTATATCATGATTCGTACACACCCCTGAACCCATGTTAAACTGAAGCGATCAACCGGCTGAACGAAAGTTTAATTCCGTCACACCAAGTCGTTAGTGAGAGACCTAATCAGAGTGCAAATCACGTCATATCAAACACATCGGTGACGCCAAATATATTTTCTGAATTAAATCAATGTCTGTTAGAGTTACATAATAACCTAAATGAACACGGTCATTCAGTACAATTAAACCCTGATCTAATCGATGCAGTCAATCAGTTGAATGAAAATTTAAGATCGTCAGACCAGAGCAATACTCAAAATGAAAACCCCAGACGAAATTCCAGTCAAACTGTATCAGGTACGCCGGTGACGTCGCACGACATATTTTTCGAATTAAATCAATGTCTGTTAGAGCTACAAAATAACCTAATCGAACAAAGAGAATCTATGCAGATAAATCCATGTTTAATAGACGTGGTGAATCAAATCAATGAAAATATGTCATTATCTCCCGTTCAGAATATCGTCTCAACTCCAGAAAACGCTCAGGAACCTAGACCGTTATCTTCTCATGATATGATACACGAACTTAATCAAAGTCTTATGAGGATAAATGACAGTCTGGTTAACTTAATCGAAAACCCTGCCAATATTGCACAAAATTCGGAAAACGATAATGAGTACAACCGTCCAATGGAAAACATACACTCACCTAATACCCAAGATTCCCAAATGGAAAACACACATTCGTCCGATACCCAAGATTCTCAATTGGAAAACATGCACTCGCCCGATATCGAAGATTCTCAATTGGAAAACATGCACTCGCCCGATATCCAAGATTCTCAATTGGAAAACATGCACTCGCCCGATAATCCAAGATTCTCAATTGGAAAACATGCACTCGCCCGATATCCAAGATTCTCAATTGGAAAACATGCACTCGCCCAATATCCAAGATTCTCAAATGGAAAACATGCACTCGCCCGATATCCAAGATTCTCAAATGGAAAACATGCACTCGCCTGATATCCAAGATTCTCAAATGGAAAACATGTACTCGCCCGATATCCAAGTAGAGCAAGAGGGTGATGGATTAGCTCTTAATATCCAAGTTGAGCAAGATGGTGATGGATTAGATCCTAATATTAGAATAATTAATCGGGAAAGATTCAACAACACTGAGATTAGGAGAAGAGTGAATTTTTCTTCTATTGCGAGCGTTGACGACTTTGCAGATTTTTATAATTATGTTTTAGAGATTTTATACAGTGTGATTGAAATCGCTAACAATTTAATTTCTGATAAGGATGTAGTCACCGTTGAAATTAGAGGTGATACGATCAATGTTTCATCACACATTCAATTAGACAATGGTGTCATCGATTTATGTTCTTTTCTGGCTTATCAGCAAACTAGATGATGGCGATCAAATCGTGGAATTTGTAAGCGCAGGTCCTAAAACCTACGGTTACAAAACCATAAAAGGAAAAACAACCATGAAAGCTAAAGGCATTACTTTAAATTGTATCAACCCTGAACCTTTTCAACTGTGATTTGTTTCTCAAATGAAATCCCTTTTTATCTCTCACGATTTGGTTATGCGTGGTTACGAGATGACCGGTATGATCCGGATATTTCACTCGCTCGTCCACCAGTTCTGTTAGTGATTTCAAATTGACAATTTCAGAATTGATACAATTTAAAGTAATGCCTTTAGCTTTCATGGTTTAAATGTAATACGGTGTAATGTATTACACCAAAACTCTTTAAAGAAGGCACTGACGCAATCATTCCCTTCAGCCACCCACTCCTCTCCCTTAAAATCAATACAGCATATGAAATTAGCTACATGTGTTCCTGTTTCCTGCCTAGTCTCGAAATCGTAAAACACATAATCCGTATTAGCACTTTCTTTCCTAGCCCTCTGTATAAAACATCTATGCTCGATATCCCCATCGAGTTTTTGGCCACAGAGTATGCATTTCAAATGGGCACATACGTGATTCTCACGATTAGAAGGTTTATCCCGTATCACACATTTACATTTACTGCAGTAGAATCCTGTTTCACACATAGAATATTCGCCTTTGTGCGATTGAATCTTTGCTTTATGCCTCTCGAAACAGTAATGTGAGCTACAGTCTCTGACACTCTGGACATTTAGTAACAATCTTAGGGTGTTTGTAACAATCGGGGTCGTGACAAACGTTGCAGCTATAAGCGCATTTATGTTTCCATAAAACGTCAAACCCCGAATGGCAGAAATGACAAACATGACTCGTTCCTAAAAGTCCGGTGATACTTTTAACCCCATAATAGTGGTTGTCATGTAAAAACAAGTAAATTGTTTTTTCGTGGGGAGTCTTGCTAGTTTGAAAGAAAGAGTATCCGGCATTGCTAGCAGAACAGTGTACGATTATGATTTTACAATTCAAATGTCTCTCAAATCTCGATACGTCAGCGAAGCTGACTGCGGTGTTTACGGATAATCCCACATCGTGTTGTAATTTTCTAGCGATTTGTTCAGTTTCAAAATAATTTTTTTCACGATTCAAAAGTTGGCTAACACACAAGGCGAAGCACATGTTGTCTCTGTTGTGAAAAATGTATAGATGCTGCATTTTCTTCTGCATGGTTTCGGATTTGAATATATGGCCTATTTTCCTTCTAATTCCACCGCCCCGAGGTGGTCGGACGATTTGGATGACTATTTCAAGGGTATTATCGGTAAAAATTTCACGTTTATTCTGAATTGCATTTTCGAGCATGGTCAGAAAAGAACATAAATCGATGACACCATTGTCTAATTGAACGCGTGATGAAACATTGATCGTATCACCTCTAATTTCAACGGTGACTACATCCTTAGCAGAAATTAAATTGTTAGCGATTTCAATCACACTGTTTAAAATCTCTAAAACATAATTATAAAAATCTGCAAAGCTGTCAACGTTCGCGATAGAAGAAAAATTCACTCTTCTCCTAATCTCAGTGTTGTTGAATCTTTCCCGATTAATTATTCTAATATTAGGATCTAATCCATCACCATCTTGCTCAACTTGGATATTAAGATCTAATCCATCACCCTCTTGCTCTCCTTGGATATCGGGCGAGTACAAGTTTTCCATTTGAGAATCTTGGATATTGGGCGAGTGCATGTTTTCCAATTGAGAATCTTGGATATCGGGCGAGTACATGTTTTCCATTTGAGTATTTTGGATATCGTGCGAGTGCATGTTTTCCATTTGAGAATCTTGGATATTGGGCGAGTGCATGTTTTCCAATTGAGAATCTTCGATATCGGGCGAGTGCATGTTTTCCAATTGAGAATCTTGGATATCGGGCGAGTGCATGTTTTCCAATTGAGAATCTTGGGTATCGGACGGATGTGTGTTTTCCATTTGGGAATCTTGGGTATTAGGTGAGTGTATGTTTTCCATTGGACGGTTGTACTCATTATCGTTTTCCGAATTTTGTGCAATATTGGCAGGGTTTTCGATTAAGTTAACCAGACTGTCATTTATCCTCATAAGACTTTGATTAAGTTCGTGTATCATATCATGAGAAGATAACGGTCTAGGTTCCTGAGCGTTTTCTGGAGTTGAGACGATATTCTGAACGGGAGATAATGACATATTTTCATTGATTTGATTCACCACGTCTATTAAACATGGATTTATCTGCATAGATTCTCTTTGTTCGATTAGGTTATTTTGTAGCTCTAACAGACATTGATTTAATTCGAAAAATATGTCGTGCGACGTCACCGGCGTACCTGATACAGTTTGACTGGAATTTCGTCTGGGGTTTTCATTTTGAGTATTGCTCTGGTCTGACGATCTTAAATTTTCATTCAACTGATTGACTGCATCGATTAGATCAGGGTTTAATTGTACTGAATGACCGTGTTCATTTAGGTTATTATGTAACTCTAACAGACCTTGATTTAATTCAGAAAATATATTTGGCGTCACCGATGTGTTTGATATGACGTGATTTGCACTCTGATTAGGTCTCTCACTAACGACTTGGTGTGACGGAATTAAACTTTCGTTCAGCCGGTTGATCGCTTCAGTTTAACATGGGTTCAGGGGTGTGTACGAATCATGATATAACGGACCATTTGAAAAACTCTGGTTTCCGTCCTAAAAGAAATCATGCGCTAATGGAGAATTTTCGGTTCCCCTTTTTTTTTTAGTCTCTATATCCGAACTGCATTTCAGTCGTTTCTGCGCCATATCTATCATACAATTTTCCAATCAACTTTATGTTCACTGAGAGACATCTATTCACATTTTCAAGCGTGCTGTACAGTAAAGGGATAAAATCTGTACCTCGACCAGATTCAAGTGTATAATCAATCTGTCCAAAGTTTTCCAATAAATCAGTCTTTGCTTCGAAGAATTCACGCCACACTGCACAGATCTGTTGTAGTTCGATGTCTTGTTGAATGTCGGTTTCCGAGATGATTTCCTCTTGGTCTTCTATTGCATTACTTGTATCTATAAGTCACAGAACATGTGAAAGAGCTTTCATTTATTTATTTATTTATTTTTTGTGCTGGGTAAATAGAAGGTAAAATATACATCAACTCACCTGAAATATCTCCGTCGTAAGCACTGTTAGTCACGTTTCCCTCAACTTCTGAATATGATACAAACAATGTTATATTCACGTATGAAAGACTTTACAGCATGAAACAATCATAATTTTATGTTATGACTTACGTGTGGAGCTCAGATTCAAAAGGTCATGAGCGGTTGTTTCGGGAATCTCATCATCAGAAATAATCACCAAGCTGTCTATAAAACAGTAAAACATACTTTTAATAACTTCACATTTCCATTTTAGATCACTACATAGATCTAAGAGACAAATTTTAATTACCTATACACTAGAATCAGATGAGCTTAACTCGGTCTTGCACTGTAATATAAATGTAATAAATATTTAAATTTGAGATAAAGTATCATACCAGATTACATAATGACCAGATAAGGATGATGATTTTTGTACTCAGAAAGATTAGTTCTAAGTTTATATCAATATCATTGCCAATTGGATAATTACATAAACATTGTATTTCAATTTATATTTAACTATTAATTGATTAAAATACATATTTTTACCTGCTGAGAAATCCATGGTGTCTGGAAGTAGTGAAGGATAGACTCTTGAAATTCGGTCGAACCTTTGCCGATGTTAAAACTTTCGAAGTGCTCGACTTTTATAGATGGTTCGTATGCATGCTAGTGTGTGGGGGGTGTGTGTGTGTGTGGGAATGCATCAGAACGGGGTTTTACGGTGTTGACCTTTGACCTAGGCCTGACTCAGAGTGCTTCATATTCTACGTGAAAGGAAAGATCGTGTGTCCCGGGACCGAGAACTTGAAAAGTAAAACGGTTGCTTTTTCTGCATCGAAAAAAACCCCGGCTGTACATCCGTTTGACATTACCCAATATTGAATCTTTTCATGTTCTAACATTTTTTCTATTCTTCCCAAAAAAGGGTGAGTTTTTTTCGGCGCGTTAGGACAAACATCAGCCATGTTGTAAGCTCGCACACGTTGTTCTAAGTACAGAGTATTATAAAACCTAGAGGGATGCTCGACTTTTATAAACAGGTTCATATGCATGCGTTTGTCTGTACGTGCACGTGTGTGTTTGTGCGTGCGCGCGCGCGCGCGCGTGTGTGTGTGTGTGTGTGTGTGTGTCTTATTTTTGTTTGGATGTGTAATACACATGGCCATACCATGTATGGTAACGTTTGTGTCAGGAATGGATGTGATCCAGATTTAACATAACTATATATATTTTTATGACCTACCTCAGAGTGTTAGAAAGAACATGTGTGTGCAACTTGTGTGGGTGGAATACATATGGCCATACCATGTATGGTAACGTTTGTGTCAGGAATGTATGTGATCCAGATTTAACATAACTATATATATTTTTATGAGCTACCTCAGAGAGTTTCATATTCTATGTGAAAATAAAGAACATGTGTGCAACGTGTGTGGGTGTCTGGAATAAACATGGCCGTACCATTTATGGTAACGTTTGTGTCAGGAATGTATGTGATCCCGATTTAACATAACTATAAATATTTTTATGATCATGACCTTTGATCTAGATATAGAGAGTGAGAATATGCATCTTTTTGACCTTTGACCTATACCTGTAAAAACTAAGGTTACATTATATACAAACTATTTCTCTCTAATATGGTTAATAGACTACTCAACCTAACTACGCAATATATTACAGTCATGTGAAAAAAATAAGTACACCCCATGGAATTTATTATTATTTTTTTATTACATATTTGGACAAGCAAACATTTGATCCTATTTGAAAGAGTGTCTATTAATAAAGTTGATACACTCTATTAATGACACATAAAATGACATAAAACATCAGTCATGTGGGAAAAGTAAGTACACCCCTACATTTATCACACCTTCAAATCCATAAAATTAGAATCAGGTGTTGAAACTTGTGTGCCAGTGATTAGAACCTGCTTAGGGAGTGCAGGTGGAACCTGTCTTATTTATACCCCTCTCATATCTAGTGTCTGGTGTTCCCTTTGTTATTGAGGTGTGTGATGTCATCATGCCAAGATCTAAAGAGTTCTGTAAGGCCTTCAGAAAAAAGGTTGTGTGGTTGTGGTTGTGCATATGAGTCTGGCAAGGGATTTAAAAAAGATCTCCAAATTATTTGAAATACATCACTCCGCTGTAAGGAAAATCATCTACAAGTGGTGCAGATTTCAAATGACTGCCAATGTGTACAGGACTGGCCATCCCAGCAAATTCAGCTCAAGACCAGAGCGTCTGATGCAGAAAGAAGTCTCCAAGAACCCCAAAATTTAATCACATAATATGCTAGTAAGTCTTGCAACTGTTCGTGTCAAAATGCATGCGTCTACAATCAGAAAGAGAGTGCACAAATTTTACTTGCATGAGAATCCAGAATGTATTTGTATACAGTAGCATTAACATTTCCCTTCACTGGAACTAAGGAGCCCAAACCTGTTCCAGCATGACAATGCCCCTCTGCACAAAAGGAGCTCCATCCATCCAAGACATGGTTTGCCAAGGATGGAGTTGAGTGGTCTGCACAGAGCCCTGACTGACATCAATGCCTGACCTCACTAATGTTCTTGGGGCTGAATGGGCAAATGCCTACAGTCATGCTCCAAAATCTAGTGGAAAACCTTCCCAAGAAGAGCAGAGGATATTACAACAGCAATCTGGAATGCTCTTTTTGCATTTTTGCCTTGGTTTATTTGGATATAATTCTCCTGCTTGCATCATTTCCGTTTGCTTACTTCTTATTAATTTGTGCACTCGCTATTAGTGATATGTCGTTCATTTTGAACGAATCTTTAATATGACTCAGGAACAACGAGTTGTCTGAGAGAGTGATTCGTTCATTTTGTGTTCGCTGCGCATGCGCAGCAACATCCCCACAAGTTCTGTACAGGAAACAGAAATGATTAGTTCATGTCTCGAGTCTTCGGGTCCGACTCGTTCGTTCATTACATCATAGCCCCACTGCATTCAGCCTATGGGGCGGTCACGTGATGGACTAATCAATTCTGTTTCCGTGGAACAGACGTGACAAATGTGACGTGACAAAAGAAAGAACGACTCGGACCGGGAGATGAGGTGAACCAACAGACTGCATAGCCTGAAGACCTAAGCTATTAATTAATCATTTCTGTTTCTCATAATTTGGCCTTGGTTGCATTAGCCTATAGTTTGTTTTTTATTCCAAATGTGATCAATGCTTGCGTAAGTACTAGATGTGTTGAGGAATTTAACATTTTAATTATATTCTGCTGAAATGAACAAAATGAGTCGCAAAAAAAGATTCATTCATTTAGCTGAACGAGATTCAAAGATCCGAGTCAGTAAAATGATCCGAACTTCCCATCACTACTCGCCATCAGCATCCATCAGCATCCCTACAAGTGCAGCTATAAACCGACTATGCATGATGTGCTGCTTATCCAATCAGCGAGCAGCTCTGTGAAAGTCTGGGATCTAATTGGTTGCCAAGGGCGGGGCCGCGCTCTCCTCACCCGCTGTCTCCTTCTGACAGTCGATGGAAAAACGCTTAAGGAAAGAAGACACGAGACAGAAGTGGAATTCAGAAAAGCAGAATTCAGCGGTTGTGTTGAAGGAAGAAATGGCAATTTAACAAGACTTAAAACAAGGATATAAGGTACTGAAACATTTCGAGCAACGCTTTAATTATCCGAAACGGCATTTGTTGTGTCTTGGTGCTTTTTCTCAGTCAAACGTTTGTGAGGCAGAGCGCTAAAGGCTCGGCTACATACAGGCTAGCAGGATGGCATCAGTGTCACCGCAAACAGGGAGTTATTATTCTGTAGCGTCAGTAGAGTATGTGCTGTAAAATGAGCGGTTTTATATCGGTGAACTACAATAATGCAGTTTAAATCTGGCTGTGTAGTGCGGTCTGGGGAAATGGTGTCGAAGTGATGCTATGATGCTGATGTCAACAAAGCAGCTGCTGTTCACGCGCACCAGGTTTTTAAAATGGCGCGTTCACCAAGCTCATCGTAACACTTTAATATGAAATTCTGCGCAAACATAATTTTTGCTCCCTTTGTTTACGTTTTTCATCTAGTAGTAGTCCAAATACTCACATTATGTTATTTAAAATAATAATAATCATTTAACTTGGATGTCATTTCATCCTCTGGCCTACACGAAGTACAACACTAGTACATTTGTATATTTGTAGCTTTTTATTTTAATGGTACATCCAGGTCCTAGCTGCTGTGCAGTAATGAAACTTGACTATGCGCATGATCTTATGTATACATTATATATAGTAGACTACTAGAAATTACTCATATACAATATAAATATGCAGTATTTGTCATTAATTGAGTCATTTTCTCAGTCAGGCTGTATTACAGCATTCATTACAGTGTACTCGGCTGGAGGATCCAGCTTCGTCTGCCAAAACACAAGCTGACCAAACTGCTAGACCATCGTTGTCAGCTGGTAAGTGCAGGTAGAAGCTAGAGTTTCTGTAAAACTGTAAGGTGATTAGAAAATCTCATACAGTTACTGATGAACTTAGACAAGTAATGGGAAAATAATTTACCAGCTTTGACCAGTTTGATTTGTGTTTCTGCAGCTGGTAGCTATTCAGACCAAGCTGAGTTATTTCAGCAGGGTATTGCTTCGTGTTTTAGGGTGAAACATGGATGTTTGTATTATTTGAATGTTGCTTGTCCCATATTTTACTGAAATGTCGTCCATTCAGAGGGCTCCATGTTACCCAGTTCTTGTTGTTGGTGGCCTAGTTACCTCTTTTTTTTTCTTTCCTTAACTCTGGCAAACGTGTCTACATGTGACTGTTGATTGGTCCAAGCACCTAGCCATTTGGTTTCTCTTGTTGCTCATATACACTACATGGCCAAAATTTTGTGGACACCTGACCATCACACTCATATGTGCTTTTTGTACATCCCATTCCAGATTTAAACCCACTTTGCTGTTATAATAATTTTCACTCTTTTGGGAAGACTTTCTACTAGATTTTGGGATTTGTACCCATTCTGCAATTCAGTGAATTTGGGCACTGATGTCAGGCGAGGAGGCCCAGTATTCAGTATATCAGTATACACCCCAGTGTTCCAGTTCATCTTAAAGGTGCTCAGCGGGGTTGAGGTCAGGGTCTGTGCAGGCCACTCGAGTTCTTCCACTCTAACCATGGCGAACTTTGCCTTTATGGACTTCAATTTGTGCACAGGGGCATTATCATGGTGGAACAAGTTTGGGCCTCTTAGTTCCAGTAAAGGAACATTATAATGCTACAGCATACAAAGATATTCTAGACAATTGTGTGCTTCTGACGATGTGGCAAAAGTTTGGGGAAGAATCACATATGCGTGTGAAGGTCAGGTGTCGACATAAATTTGGCCATGTAGTGTAGGTCTCCCTAACGTCTTCCTGGGGATCTTTTGTGGCAGACCAGCCAATTTTTAGGGGAGTAAACAGATAGTCTTAAAATAAATTAAAAGTAAATAACATTTAATAGTTGGTGACATATTCCTTGCTTGCAAAAACTGCATCAAGCTGGCGACCCGCTGACATCACCAAACTGTTGACTTCTTTTTTTGTGATGCTTTAAATTTTTTTTTATTATATTGTTATATCCTTTTGCACTACTTGTAATATCTGACACTTTCACACTAGAACTGTGTACAGGTCGGCGCTACACTGTCACTTACTGTGCTTATTGTCCTGTTTTAGTAGTTACTGTACTGTCTTGTGTTGTTTGCACACATTTGCATGTGCACTTTATGTAGAATGTTTGTAGATCTTATTTAGTTCTGTGTCGTCTCATGTGGTTAGTGTGTTGTTTTATGTAGCACCATGGTCCTGGAGGAACGTTGTTTCGTTTCACTGTGTACTGTACCATCTGTATATGGTTGAAATGACAATAAAAGCCACTTGACTTGACTTGACTTGACTTCTCCAGCCTTGTACTGCAGCTTTTTTCAGTTGTTATTTGTTTTGTGGGGTTTCTCCCTTCAGTCTCCTCTTCAGGAGGTGAAACTACATGCTCAGTCAGGTAAAGGTCTGGTGATTGACCTGGCCAGTCTAAGGGCGTACTCATACTAGGGCCCGGTTGCCCTGTACCGTGCCCAAGCACGATTGTCCACCCTCCCCACTTCCCTGCTGACCTGCACTCACATTGCACTTAATGTTCCAGGCCTGAGCAAACACTTACATCATTATGAGGCGACTTTTTGTTTTGAAGAACACAGGAAGAAAATGCTCTCGCATAGCACAATGGAGTCCATCATTTTAACGTTACTTACTTTGTGGCTTATTTGGAGTCATTTGGGGTGCAGTGACACACAGCCCTCTCACATACCTAATTGCCTAATAGATTTATCCGTTATGCAGCACAGTAATTTTAACTTAATCATATCAGAAGATTTTTATGGAGCTGACGTTGAGGGAGGTTTTTGCAGCTTTACTCGCCGACTCAATTCCCTTTCATCAATAAGGTGAGACCCAGACCATTATAAACCCAAATATGTCAAATGGAACAGTCATATCATTGACGTTTATCCTTTATAACACCAAATGCTGTCTTCACTGGTGAAACCCAGGGCTCAAACCAAGACATTCAAAACTATTAATTGTTTAAACAATCACTCTAACAGGGCACAGCTGGGCAACAAGAAACACCTGTCGGTCACATGTTCCAGTATTTTTCATGACGTGAAAATATGTGGCTTTCAACAAAATGCGCCATGTTCTAAGTTTTTTTAAACATGTAGAGGTAAATAAAAGGAAACGAAAGCTGAAATTCTGAAATAAAATCTTCTCATTCATTTTTTGATTTCAAACCAAAATGTCAACAGTGTATAGCAAAAACAATGGTCT
Organism: Ictalurus punctatus; assembly: GCF_001660625.3. Lineage (NCBI taxonomy): Eukaryota > Metazoa > Chordata > Actinopteri > Siluriformes > Ictaluridae > Ictalurus > Ictalurus punctatus. The sequence goes on along the minus strand of NC_030431.2, from coordinate 10,510,002 downwards.
GGTGTTCACAAATATGGCCATGTACAGTAGTGTAGTTGACAAGCAGGAATAAAGAGTACAGAATTGTTCTTGCTAAAGGTCACTAGAGGGCAGAATAATGCTTCTTACTTCTGCTTAAAACACAAGCTTCCAACCCTCCTCCTGAAATACCCCCTGTCCTGCACATTTGAAAGTTTTTGTCATTTTAATGTTTGCCCCAATACAGCTAAATAATCAGCAAATTTACTAACTAACAACCTTTCCTGAAGTTGAAGTGAGTGTGTTAGATCAGGGAAAACACTGAAATGTGCAGGACAGGGACTACTCCAGGACCAAGGTTGGGAACCTGTGGCTGAAAGCAATCAATAGGTTGAAAGAGTGTTGTGATTATTTATTTTTACCTCTTTTGGCTGATGCTTGTATCCAAAGCAAGTTCCAGTTGCAGCAGGATACAGCTGAGAAGTTGAAGGTTAAGGGTCTTGCTCAAGGGCCCAACAGTGGTACTGGGATTTGAAATCACGATCACCAATCAGTATCCCAAAGCCTTAATAATTGAGCTACCACTTCCTGCTGATGATTAGATATTTTTAGAAATGGCTTATACATAGACGAGACTTTTATAAAAGTTCAGTCTCAGTTCCTGACTGTTGGAAGGGTTCCTACTCACACACACAGCAATTGCATTAAGAGCTCATGTAGGCTAATGGTCTTGGGATAGCTGTTCCCACCAGCACTGAGATCACATAGCTGTCTGGAAATAGATGTGCAGCCTACATACAAAAGGATTTTTTTGTTTGTTTTTAAAAGAGAGACTCAGATAAGATCAGACTGGTTTAGTAAATAATATTTTATAAACAAGGTGTAAGTGAAGGCAGTTAATCCAAACCACACTCACTGTTATCAGAATGCTAGTTTGTTCTAAAATGCAAAAACTGAGAAATGCCAATGGCCTGCTTTGGAGTGTGCGTGTGTGCGTGTGTGCTAGTGCTGAAACCATGTTTAATGAATCATTCCTTTTAGTCTAGGTGAACAGCAACCAATTACACTGTGGTTGAATCACAGGATGTGTGTAGTTTTTGTTCATGTTATGTAAACTGAGCATAGACGCAGTGTGTGTTGGTTATGTTTGGGTGTGTTTGGGTGAGTGGGAGGTGGAGACAGGGAGGAGTGGGAACAGAGACCACTTCCATAGTTGTTTACTTGGTTAGAGCTAATGAGTGGGTGTACCCATGTCTCGTGTGTGTGTGTGTGTGTGTGTGTGTGTAACATTATGTGTTTTGTGCTATAGTGTGTCAAAGTGGACAAATCAGTTACCCGGGAGTCTGTGACAAGAAGATTATGTGTCTGGGCTATTCGTCGTTTATTCATAGTTGCCTGGTGGACAAGCAGAGGCTGAATAGGCTCGCCAGGTCACCAGCAAGTTTTCTTCTCTCATTCAAAAACTGAGCAACTGAGAAAAATAAAGTGCTTTATAAAGCTGTCTAGTAATTCTCCTTCTAGCATGGCAAGCAGACTCCTAACTCCTCATTTTCTCATCCTGAGAAAAGATAAAGACCCCAACCAAATTTCAATAATATATTTTATCTGCGATGTGAAGGGAGAACACCACTTCTCATAGTCTGATATTGGACAAAGACTTTTGATGTACAACCTCAGACTTTTTTCTTAGAAAACGATAATGACTACGGCTGAGTCACTCCCTATACGTGAATTTATATATATATATATATATATATATATATATATATATATATATATATATATGTGTGTGTGTGTGTGTCTGTATAAACATACTTAACTAGCTGACTAGCTCACTATGCTGTATTACACTATTTATTAGTTACCACATCTTAGCCTAGTGAATTTGTTTCCAGGAAACAAAAGCATGGCACTGGGCATCAGCATCACAGTAGAACTTTAACATGCCCAGTGGGCTAGCTAATGAATTTATGATTTGTCCAACCTCATGTGTACAGCTTTGTCTCTCTAGTGAAGGGTGTCATCCCTCTGCTCTGTAAATGCCAGTGTACCACTTCTGAGGGCGTGCAAGGAATAAGGAAACCCAATTCCATCCAAATGTTACACAGTTATTAGGTAAATGTCCAGACATTCAGAAAAGAAAAATGTTTATCATTTGCATTTCCATCAGTTAGTGTTACATGAATTTCCAAAAGAGGATTCATCAAGCAAAATTATTTATTTATTTATTTATTTTTGCATCTGAGTGGAATAATAACATCAGTCTGCTAGCTTTTATCAGGTTTTCAACTTAAGATCATATTTCTCTTATAATCAGAGTTATGTCGGTTTGGACAAGGAAAAATACGATGTTTTGGGCCAGGAGAAGTTTCCAGGTTCCCAGCATGCTCTAGGGCATGGAATCATAGCTAATGAATCAGGATCTCTTGGTCAGATCAAGTCTTGTTGTTAGATGGCAGGAACAGGCGAATAAGCTATTTTGTCCTCTTGAGGGCGCGGTCAGCTTCTCTCTCGCTCTCCTTTTCCTCTGCCCTCTTTATCTTTCATTTTGTCTGTCTCCCTCCCTCTCTTTGGAGCCAAATTCCAGGACCCAAGAGACACGGAGAATAAGTTTCCTCTTTTTTTGTGCTTGCCTAAAGATGACTAAAAATTACTTTACCAACTCGGTAATGTCTGCAGGTCAGAGAACAGGAGGTCATTTATTAGCTTACTGTCCTTAAACCAGGCTTAAATATACACCTCATTTGAGACTAGCAGTTATGAACGGACTGCAATGCGTATACAACCTCTTCTTCATTATCTTTATAACATCTTTATAACAACTTTTTCACTGCAGACAACTGTAGAAAATATTCAAATGGTTGAAATATATACATCCTAGCCAAGGTTATCACAAACTTGAGCAAATGTAGAAACTTATAAGTGACAAGCTCGGAAGAAAGCATTTAGGAGAAACACTCAGGCGACATGTTGTCTTGAGGCCTGTTAGAGAAACAACACACACACACTCACACACACACTCACACACACATATGCCAGTTTCTCATAATTGGCATGTGTGTGTGTGTTACCACAGAACCCAGAATAAGGATACATGAGGACATTCACTTGCTCAACACAAAAGAGTTGTTTCTTAAACAAATCCAGAAAAAAAAAGTTTGAAATCACAGACAAACCTGCTTCATTTTCATGATTTTGCATGTCATTCATTTTCACACCCTCAGTTGTACTCCCTGCTACACTTTACACACACCCCTCCCTCTTTCTGTGCTTGTGAAAAGAGGCGGGCCTGGATTGAGTAACCCTACACCTGCCTCATTCAGCAGTGTTACTGTAACAGGCTAAACAGCCTCGACCAGCGACAGCACAGGCTCTACCACACATGCTTGTCTGACAAACATCTAGGTTTCACACTTTCACACGGCATATCCACCAACACACAGACATCGAAGAGCAACTGCTACTGACCCAATAAGAGAAGAAAGTAGAAGACCACTAGCGTGGTGGATTACTGAAGACAAGGGATCAGAAAGGAGAGAAAGTAAAAGAAGACTGAAAAAAAGTGGTGCCAGATTGCTGTATCCATGCTGTTGAGTGAGTGAACACGGTTGCTCTGGGTCACCCCGGTTTCGGATATGCCTAACGAGGATGCGGTGCCAAGCGACACAAACGCCTGGGACGCCCAAAGCCAGGACAGCATCATCCTGGTCCAGATGGCCAGCCTCTCCATGGATATGTTCACACCTGGAGACTTCAAAGGGAAGTTCCGTAAGATCCAGCCCAAGAAAAGACCCACGATTATCCGAGAAGACACACCAGGTAGTGTTTATTGTGTACTATGTACTGTAGCGTATCCTGCTATTCTATCATCATACTGAACCTTAAAGCAGTCCAGCTTTGAATGAAGTCTTGACAACTGATCTAGTCTCCACAAGAGTAAATATAACTCTGTAGCTGTTGAATACATTTTCATGTATCTTGTTAATCTGTTGTGTAATAGTCTGACTTGTAAGATCTAATAAAACCTCTGTTAAATGTCTTTCCAGAACCACACATACTCTACAGCCATGCAGTATGCCTCTGTGTTAAACATGCAAAACTCTGGTATGACACAACATAGTGATGTCATTGTAGAGTAATGACAGGATTTGAAATTACCACACAAGCTTCACATGCTGTTACTAGACCAGCTATTTGGTAGATTGTTTATATAAAAAACTTTGTTACTGTTTTGCTTGTAATTTGAGTGAGCAGAGCTGGTGCTGGATCAGTCCTGTAAGGACATTTTCTAGTAAAATGGGTATGAGCAGATACTTAAGTATACACGTAGGCACATGAAAGAACAGCAAATAGTGTCCAAAATGTTAAGGCAGCTAACAAGAAATGTTTTAGCAGTTAGGAAAGACTAATACAGGAACTCAACTACCATTTGTGCAGTACCATTTAAAAAGACACAAATACAGTACTGTGTAAAAGTTTTAGGCACATGCAAAGAAATGCTGTAGAAAAGATGCCTTCGAAATAATGAAATTAAATGTTTTACCTTTTTTTAAATACCGTAAAGAGCAGTAAACATTAGTAAATGAAATAAAGTCACACAAATATTTGTGTGACAAAAAAAAAGAAAAGAAAAATTAGAGATGCACCGATGTATTCACGAATAATCAGCCCTGATCATCGGATGTTTTTAAACTATCGGCCGATGAAAAATTGCTTTTATCGGCCGATAGTTTAAAAACATCAGATGATCAGGGCCGAATATATTCTGTCAATCAAAAGAGGGCGGGAAAATATAGCAATTTCGTGCTGTGTTTAAAGAAGTTGTTTCTTGTGTGGAATGCAGTTTGTAAGCGCAGTTTGTAAGCGCTGTAAGCTCCGCACTGATAAAATTTTACACCGGACGCTGCTAAATTTTTCCAAAAATTTAGTCTAAATTTTTTTTTTGCCGTGCTGTTAGAGCTGCTTGCACTGAATTAAAGGGCCATTACACCATTGAAAGATTTAAACGAAGCTGAGTTGACAAAAAAGTATATATTGCACAGAAAAATATATTTGTAGAGTAGTATATTTGATATCCAGTTAATGTTAATATAAAAAAGGTTATATTATATATTACCAGTTTGATATTCATGATGAAGTAGAAATGCTTTTGTTTGTGGTGAGTGAATGTGAGACTAACAGGAGCTTTTTTCGAATTCAGTCAATTAATTCTGTTAATATGAATGAATAACATTCAATAATTTAAGAAATCTTACTTTAATCTTCAGAATTTAGTTCATGTGTTAATGTTAATTTGAGTAATGTGTTTTCTGTTTATGAGACCAGTTACTGTGAAACAACTTGTTGAAATGGAGAGAATAAAGTTTTTATTTGCATTTCTTTCAGAATTTCAATCAGTCAATCGGTATTGACTGAGAAATTTAGTATCGGTGCATCTCTAATAAAAATAGAAACCTCCGGTACAATTAGTGCAGTTTTATAAGGAAATGAGCTGTACGTTTTATTGAGCATTTTGCAGAGCCAGATGCGGTTCTTCTGGAGACTTTTACTGTCGCACTTGTTTCTTATTTTTTCAGCAAAACCCAGCAGTCTTCATTGTTTTGTCGGAAAAGTGTCTCTTACTTAATATGATACAGTACTTTCTTTAATGACACAAACAGTTTTCTGTAACATTTAATTTTGTGCTAGAAAACGAATGTTTGGAAATCTAAAATGTTTCCTGTACTGACTGTGTACACGTCATAAAATAAAAAATCTATAACAAAGTTTGTTCTAATAAAAAATAGGGTGCCTAACACTTTTGCACAGTACTGTAAGTAAAATAATCATGACATTAAAGGAAAAGGTGGGGGATGAAGAAAACCCCAAACCACTCTAGCGTTTGTTCGATCTATTTAAAGTGTCATTAGCACAGACAAATATGTTGACACACATCACTGTACTATAAAAAGAACCAAAAACCCAGTTACTCAGAGTTGACTTGTAGCAAAAATATAACTAAGCAGTATATAATTATGCAGTATATGAGTACCACACTCTTGCTAATGTGATATTGCTTATATACAACAGTTCTATAAGCAATAAATTAATATACTATAAGTGACATTTGGATCCCAAATGAAGCCACACTCACTTTATAGTATGTATTTGACTAACTAGCTCACATTGATTTGTACATTCTTGGTAGAGGTGCTTCCAGGAAAATGGAGTCCCTTCCTTCTTTTTATCTACTTTTGATGAGCTTTCATATTTTAAGTCAAAAGTTATATTCATGAAAAATATCGTTGGCCATGTCTGCTTGTCTCTCGTTGGTCATGCCTCTCGTTTCGAACTAGGAAGTGGAATTTTATGTAGGGAGCACAGACGAGCAGAGTGATACACACAATGAAACATCCCAGTGCGGTTATACTAAATATAAGCACTCTTGGCACACAGCTCATCCAATCTAACTGTTGTATAATGTATAAGGCCAGTTGTTGCAGTAATATATGTTTAAAATACATGACTACTGTATATAATAAGTCTGGTTTGTTAATAAGTCTGATGATGAGGCAGACATGAAAGAAATCAAAGTTGTATGTAAGCTTTAGAAATTCTACAAAAACCTCTTAGTTAAAATGTGTTTAAAATGTTAGTAGACAGCCCGAATGACTTTCATTCTTTATTTCGTACAGGAAAATGTGTCGATATCCTTGTCTGTGATAATCTCAAGTATGCTACAGATATACTAGCTGGGATAGAGGTTGAAAAACCACCGCAAATTTCCATTAATGTTACAATGAGTATGTTTATGGACTAAATACATGAATTAGCATTATATTTACGAATCCATATGATTAAAAAAAGAAATCACTCTTCTTCACTTGTTCTCTGTAGTTCAGGTGTATGTCTCTCTGCTGATTGCCTTTTCGGGGCTCTATTCAAACAGGTGTGTGAAATGTCTGAGCTCAGGAATTCACATAGAAGCTTCACTGTTAACTCACTGAAGAGCGTCTTTGTCAAAGGGAATCCCTCTTGAGAGCTGTGTTTCCAGAGCAGAGTTTGGGGCATTGTTTTCTCTTTTTAAGAGGCAGAATTTAATCTAGCTAAGTGAGTGTGTATTGATCTACATGCACGGCTGATTTGTTTTTGTCGAATGCCATTTCACAGGCATCACTCTATGCTAAAAATCTCTGATCTTACATTACTCAGCTGGGTCCATGTAAAACTCCAAGCACTCAGTGACTTGTACTAGTGAGTGCTTTACAGTAGAGTACTTTGCTGCATTCCCAGTGTCAGACATGAACAGATGGCTCACTGTCAGACTGCCTGGAATTCTCTTAGACCTTTATAAGTTGAGAATAATTGTTGAGAAGTAAAGAAAAGCGTATTTATGGCAAAAGCTTCTTTGTGTTCCCGTTGAGGATCCCTAATACCGATGCAAATGTGTCAATCCATGCATTCCAGTACATTTAATACATTTTGCCATATTTGTGATCAAGTGAAGTTTAGAAGATTCAGGAATAACCTGAATAAATGTAACTGTAGCTGCTGTGGAGACAGATGGTGGTTGTGGTGTGTGTTGTAAGAAGAGGCAGCTGGGATAGCTCCAAGCTAAGAGGACTCAGCAGTAGCAGAGACCAATAAAGAAGCTCAAAAACTGTCAAGTCATTCCTTGTGTTTGGCAAGTGCAAACACTGTCATCAAATACATATTCATTATATTTAGTCTCTGCTTTTTCTATATGTAAATGATTAACCTAAAGGTTGCGTTTTATAGTTTCTTGAGGATTACATATTAAATAAACTCTCAGGAGTGTAAGATTGCTGTATATTTAGGTCTGCTGATCTTTTGGCATTGATGGTGACCACATCAATATTCATCAATGGCCAGCTTAATGTGTAAAATATGCATAACCCCCCACACACATCCTGTGAAATTTGTATTACGCCGCAGGTAGTTCAGTGTGAATTGGTTTTTCAGTGTGAATTCCTACCCTTGTTCATTATTAGGATACATCATCAATAAGTCAAGTTATATAATATTATACCACAATGTGGTTGTATGCTCAAATCTAATTGGTCAGGAGGTGTGCATTATTAGTGTATAACAGCACAGCCCGGACGGTAGTTCCGACTGTAACATGAACAATAGTTTAGTGTTAATACACTCATTTTAATACGTTATTGTAGGGCTGTAACGATTTGGAGAAAAAATCTACTTGCGATTAAGATTGCAACAATAATAGTAAAAGTTTTTGCCATTTAAAGTGCAAAGTACATTAATAATTTTGAGGCCAAAAGGCCAACAAGAAAACATTCACATCTTGTTTGCGTCACATTTTTACATTGTACAGGGTAATGTGCTTAAAGATTTTTTTTTTTACAAAAAGAGCAGCATATCCACTCTCTCTGGTTTGAGGCATGACCGTAGACATGTTATTATATTGCCTTCTGCACTGAAGAGTCTTTTTGACGGTACACTGGTGGCTGGAACACACAGGTATCGGCAAGCCAAGCTGATCAACCTGGAAAAAATAAGCCAGGTTTCCACCAGGCCATGGGATCCTCTTCTCCATCAATTGCTGGTGCAGTTAAGTAACTGTTCAGGTCTGCTTCCACCACATGATGAAAATGAGACACAGAGGAAACCTTGAAACAGCTGCCAAGTGTCTTTGGTTTCACAGATGAGATTGCTGCTAAATCCTGTGACTCTTTTCCCCTGTAACATTCAAAAACAGGGCAAGCAAGTTACTTGAGTTTGAACAAATTCAGTTTGTCATCATTCTTGCTTTTATGACTCGGATGTTGTCTTGACTGACATAGTTTGTCTAAGAGTGATGTAACATCCAGAAGTTCTTGGGTGGCTCGGTCATCATATTTTTCTTTGAGGTATTGAAGGACTCTTTCAAGACTCTGATCTTCAGCGAGAGTCTTTGTCCTCAAAAGTGAATAACCGGCATAAGATAGGAGACACTAACATATTCCTCTCCAGAACGCACATCTGTAAACTCCTGGAGTAGATGCAGTGCTTTGTGGATGGATTCCAACACCTCCATGTCTTACCATGTCAGAGTTAGATGTCTTGTTTTTCTGTCTGCAAACAGCACATGATTCAAAGATTTTCATTGCTCCAGTACCCTCGCAATAATTTTTTCTTTGGTTCTCCATCTTGTTGGACACTCTGTAATCAATGAGTTCTCAGGCTGATTCAACTCTTTTGGGCTGCTGTCAGTGCCATTCTTTTCTTCCAGCTGTAGGAGAATTGACTGACCAGTTTCTTGCAAACGCTTATTGCTCGCTGCACCCTGTCATCTTTCAGTGCATTTTCTGAAAATAAACCATTATAAAAACTTAGCATGCAATTCAAATGCAATTATCTTGGTAAGCATTATATAGCATATGTAAGATGGGGATGAACCTACAATGAACAACATTTTTACAGAACTTATTTATTTAAGTTAATGTTAATGTTTAAGTTAAGTTAATATACACATACTGTTCATTAATAATTCATATTTGTTCATAATACATAGTTCTTTAAAACAAACTGAATACTGGAATGTTAAACATGTATTAATATGTAGTAAATTAAGATCAAGAAAGCTCAACCAGTGCTGTAGAATTATTTTATCATTACTACATGTAAATTAAATACTCAACATTAACTAATGTTAACAGTTTGAATTTTAGTAAAAAATGTTACCAATATATTTCATCTCTTTTTAAAAATAAAAAAATGACGTATACAATTATGTATTCTATATGAATAATTTCTGATTATAACATTTATATTAAATATGAACACGTACCAATAGCAAGATGGAGTCTGTGACCAAAACACCATCCATTTATTTCCACTGCCCGTATTATGTTGGCTGCATTGTCTGTGGTGATGCACACCTGACCTTCTTCGTTCAGACCTCAGCCAGCTAGTGCATCTTTCAACCCAGGAGCGATGTTTTCTCACGTATGGTCAAAGGGAAAATATTATATTTGTAAACAACGACTCTTTAATTCAAAATCCTCACGTATGAAATGAACAGTCAGACACTGATATGGTTCAGTCGTCTTGCTTGAGCACATGTCAGTTGTTGTCGCGTAATATTCCACATCTTTCAGCTCAGCTTCACCCTTCTTTCTGCAATATACAGGTTTTCAATGGCTTGAGTAAAGAACATACGAGAGGGAATGTAATATCTTTTATCGAGCATTAGAATAAGATTCTTAAAACCATCTTTTGTGACACCGTTACTCGGCACCATATCGTTAGCCAGGTAACGTGTTATGGCGTCTGTTATTTCACAGTAACCTTCGTGAAGATTTGTCATAGGATGTGGCACTTTGTAACGCTTGAGCAATGTCAGTCGCTCTGGTTGCGACAAATCCGTATGTTCTTCGGTGGACCTTTTGGCCATGCATTCATCATAGATGTGTCTGTGACACTTCTGCAGGTGTTGATACAGGTCGGTGGTGTTGCCTCAGACACAGACGTTCGGCAGGTTTTACAGAGTACTTGTCATTGAAGTACATCAGAACGTCGAAATCCAAAATAATTCCATGTGGTGCTTTTTTGTTTAGGTATCACGTTGTCAGCAGAACTTTGCTCTTCTACAGACACACTCTGTTGTTGAGTTGAACCGCTCCCGCTCATCTTTTCCAAATGATGTTCTTAGTTCGTTCACTCAGCATGTCCAGTGTTAATGCCCCCATTGGTTAAACTGCATCAAACGTAAAATGCTCAGGAAGCAAACCGTCAGCGACTACGTGGATGCTTGTTACCATATTTTATAGTCCTTAATCGAAATAATCGCATTCTTGCAATTTGAATATCGCACCCTTTCAGATCGGGATTTCGGTTTAAAAGCGATTAATCGTGCAGCCCTACATTATTGTTTCTATAATAACAGCTCATACACAAGGACTTGTATAGCAGATCCTCCACATAATGTAAGATTAATAATAAACAGGTTTAAAAGCATGTTGTTTACCAAAGTAAAACTTATAATTGTTGATGTGGAGACATTTTTTTTTTTTTAGGAGACATTTATTAAACCTTTATGGTAGGAGTTGTAAGTGCTTTGTAAGACTCACATGCTTCAGTGTGTTATTCCTTCCCTAATCAGCGCAATATAAGCCTGAAGCCAGGAGTAGCTGGTCGAGTGCTTTGTGCAGCATGAAAGGTTAAGGAGTTAAGGAATCTGCAGGTCAGCTGTGATAACATCTGCCCCTAGTGCCAGTTACAGGCCATCATCAAGGCTAATTTACTTAAAATTGGTGCTTTTATCTATTTCTGGCCTTCTTGGTCTAGGAGTGAGTGGGGGAGGGCACCGAATCATCCACAAACAACAAGAACATTTGTGAAGATAAAGAGAATAGCGAAGATTGCATCTGGATGTCTGCCAAGCGCTTGTCTCAGACCTGTCTGAGTCTAACTGCTTTCACATGGAAGTCATTTGTACCAGAACTTGTAAGTCGGATTGTCGTTTGTGCTCTTCCAACAGATAGGATCACATTCCAGCTGAGTGCTGTACAAATACTAGTACTGATACTCATCAGCTAGCAGTGCAACATACAGTCTTATTTGTTCCTCCAAGAGGGTCTGGAAGGCCAGACCTAGAATATGGTGGTCTAATGATCACAGACGAAAATCCAGTCATGTTTGTGCTACATCATATAATATTGACAACAAGACAAGTTATAAACGTTAAGTATTCGATTTTTTTGCCTGGAGCAGTGATGGCTGAACTGTTAAGGCTCTGGCTTACTGATCAGAAAGTCGGGGATTCAAACCCCAGCACTGCCAGGCTGCCACCGTTACTGCTACACTGTTACACTGTCACACTGTCACATGACAACACTTGAAATGATATTAACAGCCTTTACTTAAAGGAATTGAATTTAAGTATGTTTGGTCTTGGTGGACTAGATCTTCTATGTGGCTGCTGCTGCTGAGCGAGTATGAATTCGTGCTCTGACAGACA